>NC_081207.1:15211871-15369371 GCF_902713425.1 Acipenser ruthenus | reverse complement strand
TCTTGACTCTAACCCAGATTATATCGTCCTGTACAGGCGGTCACGAAAACTTTGCTAAGATGATTGATGAGGCAGAAGCGTTGGAATTCCCCCTCGTCGTGAAAAACACACGAGGACACAGAGGTAAAGATCAGTCCAACCATCTCCCTTTTTACATCCATAGAATTGAAACACCACCTCTGGTGGCCGTTTAGTGTTTCAAAAGGACAATGCGCCACCAAGATGTATTATCCCACAATGTAGATGCACAGTTTGGCTAACTGAAAAGGTCTTGTTAATATCAGAATATGGAGTAGTAGAGCGACAACCTGCCTGTCTACCATTATAATGAAGCAAAAGCTATTGAGTATCCTCGGGATATAAAGTTATCTGTATACCTGTTAAACTTGCATTAAGATTAATTAAGCAATTGTATTCAAAGCAGTGCTCCCTCCCTTTCTAGGCAAAGCAGTCTTCCTGGCTCGTGACAAGCCTCACCTGTCGGACCTGACTCACCTGATCCGTCACGACGCCCCTTACCTGTTCCAGCAGTACGTGCAGGAGAGCCATGGGCGGGATGTGCGGGTCATTGTGGTGGGGGGGCGGGTGGTGGGCACCATGCTGCGCTGCGCCACCGACGGGAGAATGCAGAGCAACTGTTCTCTCGGTAAGAACAAAGCCTTTCTGTGCTGTGGTCTTTTAACACCTTTAGGAAATCTCATATCTTAATGTCTTATCACACACATTTATTGACCGTAATAGAAGCAGCAACATTTTTCAAAATCAAGAACATGGAGTATCAGATCCAGTAACTTTTTTAAAAATGCTGCTGAGCCTAATCATTAAACACCAAGGCACATTCAAATGTAAACACTTTGAGAAATCCTTGAGTTAAATTAACGGAAAAGAATGTGTACATCTTCACCATGTATCCGTTAAGACATTAATAGCTCAAGTGTTTCACACCGAAGTCATTTCAATCAAAATATGCTTAACATTGTCAAAAGCACTTGCCATATACACTAAATCCAATAAACTGCCAAACATTGCTATTTTGTCTTCCTTTTCCCCCAAAATTACCAACTATTAATTTGTTGAGCTCAAATTTAATCGGGAGAATTAAAACTAACTTCTGTGACTTGTCCAGCATAAATCCAAAGGCCTGATGTTTGCATGTTAATAATGCACTGATGTTGCTACTGTCCATACTAGCACCAATATAAGCGCATAACTACAGTATAAATGTTTCAATGCAAACTGTCAATGGGAGACTTAAACTGGTGAACTAATGCATCAAATTAATCTAAGCTCTGGGGAATTCAAGGACGGATGATCAATAACTGCGTCGCCAATAAATCCCCCTGTAAGGCCGGCCCATCTTAACACCCCTCTTTATTCCAGGTGGTGTCGGCATGATGTGCTCACTGAGTGAGCAAGGCAAGCAGCTGGCTGTCCAAGCCTCCAACATCCTGGGAATGGATGTCTGTGGCATCGACCTCCTGACCAAATCAGATGGCTCCTTCATGGTGTGCGAGGCGAACGCCAACGTGGGCTTCATTGCTTTTGACCGGGTCTGTGGGCTGGACGTGGCTGGGGTCATTGGCGATTACGCCCTTTCACTGCTGCCCTGCAGGGGCCTGCTGACCAGACGCATGTCTCTGCTCTCCGTGGTGTCCAGCACCAGCAGCGAGGTCAGTGAGGAGGCAGATGCCCCAGGACCCATCCTTCCTGTGGACGGGCTGTCCAACACATCCCTGGACAGCAACGAAGAACAGCAACTGCAGCAAGCTAGCTTTAATATCAATAACATCAATCAGCTCAACCTCCTGGTGGAGTAATGCCGCATGAAGTTGAACTGGCAACTCCCTTGGCTTGACCCTGATACCATACAAGAACCAGATCAATTGAAAAACATTTCACTAGTGTTCCGCAATCGGAACTACGCCATGCCTTAGTGTGGAGCTGTATGAGATACCTCAAGCTCAAAATTAAGCCATTGCACATCAATCTGAGCTATTCCTAGATTTACTATTGAGCCTACTTGAGTTTAGACTTGGAGATAAACTTGGAATGGCTCAAATGGCTCGGCAATGGGAGTCTAATCCTCACAAACCCAGTTTTCAGGCTAGCCCCTCAATTACTTCAATTGTTACTGCTTTATAATTTGGCATGCTGCCCTTATTGGCTTGCTGTTGCTGGCAAAAGGAAATTCACTTTTGTGATCTAGCCATATTTCAGTCATTTGGGTAGGGGCAGGTCTTTTGAAGCCTTAACACAGGTTCTTTTCTCTTATGGGAACTAGACAACACTATTTTAAGGAATCTGCATTGTATACAGAAAGCATCATTTTGTGTAGTTTGAGCCTTGAGGTTTAAGAGGTGGTTGTATAGATGTGTTGGAGTTCATTTCAATGCAGTTAAGGTTTCCACCATTCTGTGATTTGCATGATATTGTGACAACTGATAGGCTGGTAAGTAACACAGCAGCTTTGCACGCCAAGGTTAATATCCCTGGCATGGCTAGTTATGTTGTAGAATATGCTTCAAATTCTAATGACATTTGATGCATTTTATAAACTACAGAACTGGCTACACCTTTGACAGTACCTGAAGCTACTGGAGGACACAGGACTGTCTGGGTCCCTTAAACTTCCTAGATCAGACCCTGAGGGCGTGTTCTGTGGGTTAGATCTGCAGACTCGCAAAATGATCTTGCCATTTCATCTAACATTAAACGCTTCGCCCAGCGTACTTGCACATGAGTACCCCTCCCATAAACACATCTGCTTTGCTATAGTGGATCGCTTTATTTGGACACAACGGCTGATCACCTGACTATTTTTTTTTATTGGTAAATGTGATAACCTGTTTCACAACTATTTAAAACAATCTGTTCCTAGTAAAGGTAATTGAGGAAACTAATCCCCGATTCTGTCATGGCCCTGCAGTCAAAGGTGTGAATAACATGTTATGGTGCTGTTTAGAAAGCAATCCTTTCTGCTGTAGGCAGCATGCTATAATAATGTGTTCTAGTGCTAGATTTTAATTCATGAAATGCAGACATTTTGATTATTCAAAATGTTTTTCTCCATCAACCATGCAAATTATTTTTAAATGTATTTAAAGAAATAGACCTCCTACAGGTTTTAATCTAAGGATTTACATGTAGGGAAGCTTTAAGATTACTGCTACGTTGTTTCTGTAACATGTTAACCCTTTGTTTTCCAGAGTCATAACTGTAATGTAACTAATTTTTAAATGCAATTGCACAATTAAGTTTTTTTTTTTTTTGTAAATGTGTTGGGGTGGGGTGGTATTTAACAAGTATTACCATGTCAAATTTGTATACTGAGCATCAAAAGAAACATATCATTTATTTTGAAAAATGGTTAACTTTTAGAGCAGGTGCAGTGACTTTCTGTTCTGCTGATTTAATAATTGACATCACGAAGATGCTGCAAAATGATCTGATCTTGGGCAGGTGTTGTGGCTCTTGGTCTCCCAGTTCATGGCCTGTCATGGACCATGTCTGGCTTATACCGCCTTGCCAGGTTTGAAGTTGATGGCTGTGAGCACCCAAGATGGCGAGCAACAGTACACTGCCCCAGTAGATTTGCACGAAGGCGATGCTCTCTTGACAGACATGGCATTTTTTTTTTTTCTGTGATTTCTTTTATTGCTTTTATTCAAGCTTGCAATTCAGCAGCCAAAATCGCTCCATATCCAGTTTCCAATCAACTGTCTCACTAATTAGGTGATTAAGTGCAGATGCTTCAGTCATAGTCACTCAAGCAAGTCATGGTCAAGGATGAATGATCAAGTGATTAAAAAAGAAACCAAAAATATTCAGTGTCCATTTTATATATTTTGTTTTCAAAAATAAGTTAGTGAAGGTTTCTTATTGATGCTTGGTATATAATACTGCATTGTCTTTTGCAGCTCCATCTGGGAAACGAAGGGTTATATTGATACAATTTGGACTGGTGTAATTTTACTAAATACATTGTCTTGCATATTCACAGTACAAAATGTTCCATTAAATTGATAGTAGGGTCAAACAAGGTAGCATGTGTGATAACTTTCCTGATGCACACTCCCTACAGCTAACTACAGGCAAATCTGTATCTGACTGCATGAAAGACTACTTTGTATGTACTGGTGACCAATTCAATGTCCAGTGTTTTAAGCTGGTGAACTGAGACTGCTTACTAGGACAAAACTGTAGTGGTGAATGAACAGCTGGGTTGTTTTACATTTGTTTTGTAGAATCCATCTTGGTTGGTGTAATTGAGTGGCAATACTAATTGCAATTTTTATAGCGCTTAGTACCATTAAATGAGTACCTCCCAATATTTAATGCAGGATATGCACGTTCCCAATACAACACATACTCCTACATCATAGTACTATTGCTGTAGGTTGCAGGAAGTGACAGAACTTCTCATCTGTAGCATTGTCTTTAGAAATGTCTGCATATTGGTTAGCACTCATTTAAATTAGTGGATTGAAAATCTTAATGTTGCTACTTTAAATACTCAACCATTCTGCGTGCCTCAGTTTCAAGAGAGGTTTTTAACTTTGTGCACACTGCCATCCAGTGGCCATCTATAAAGATAGCATTCATATTTGTCAAACTCATTTACAACTGGTTGCCAAATGTTACAGTAGTCTTAAACTAAATTCTGAATGTGCTGTACATTTATAATGAAATGCCCATTGAGATGTGGCTGCTGTTTTAATAGGCCCTTGCTGACAGATGTGTGTGTCTTAAACTCTGTAATCTATTTGAATAGAAGGGACAAATGTTTACGGGAATGCTTCTGTCTGCCTGAAAGTTTTGGGTTTGTGGCCAAACGCGTGATTTTAATGAAACACTATCTGGGGTGACTCCCCCCCCCCCCCCCCCACACAACACTGCTCTTTTAAAAGTTCCCCTTGTTGAAAGCTCTGTACTTTGTTTCTTGTATCTGATTTTAACATTGTTTTGTGTACAGTATTTGTTGTTTTATTTGTTATTTTAAAAACTAATGTGAAACGCAATGGATTGCAAATTAATAAATACCTTGAAAGAGGTTATCTGCTTGATTTGTAATCTTGTACAGTGCTCCAGATGAGGTTTTGGGTCCTAAATTAATTTACTTCAATTTGGACACTGCAAGCCAAACTAATTTTGGGTGAGTAAAATGTAATACTATCTAAGTCATGAGTTATTCAATAAATACTACTCATTTTACTGCTGACTTATGGTGTATGCATTTACAGCTTTCCATTAACCATTGTTAGTTTACACTGTACAAAAACTTGGTCCTACAATTTATTTCTCAAACCGCAAATATGGCTCTGAAGCAAACCCAAATGGTTAGTGTTAATTCCATGCTTCAGATGGAATATACATAATAAAAGGCCTGCATGTGTATACAACATGGTGCAGATTTTTCTAATTAAAACTGCACTAATGTAAAAAAAAAAAAAAAAAAACCTAATGTATTCCTTATAGATGGCTTAGCTATAACAATAAAACCCTGGCAACATAATGTGGTCATATGTGCCGCACTGATGGTCGCCTTTTTAAAAGTCCATGGTTTCTGCCTTGTATTGTCTCTCCATTTCAGTGAATTTGTTTCCTTGGCCTATCTTTATAACCATATGTTCTTGACCACACAGAGGCCCTTTTACGTATGATTATTCTGTTTCCGGTTTATTCCGAATTTTATTGAAGTTAGAGGATTTTTATTTTAACTGGACGTCAGTTTTTACTGATTTATACCAGATTTGTATTAAATATTATACCAATTCTATTTTCTAGGAAATACACAATTTGATTAAAATGTGGTTTTATTTAGATGTCGGAGAATCAAATAACGTTCAACTGTGATTCTTCACAATCGCCTGATTTATGTTCGCTAATCAAAGTGATTTATTGTGGCAATTGCTGGTCATATCTACTAGCTTAATCAAAAACTAAATTGAAATACTTGCACGAAAATGTATTTAGTGGATGAGGAATGGGGAGTATACAAAAAGCAAAAATAGCAGAAGTGGGTCAGATGAGGCCTAGGATGCATAGCGCTGCATTGAGGTACATGCTTGCGCTGACAAACATACTGGGGGGGAAAAAAAAGCGAGATATTAAACTAAAACAAGACTGACTAAAACACTGCCTAAAGCCGATAATCGTAAATATTTGACAGAAAATGGTGCTTTAGTTGCTAAACTTGCATGGAATGCTTTGATGGAAATGTCCAGTTTGATTTCACGCCTCTTCCGCTGGCTTGCACCACCCAGTTCGGTCAATGTTATTTTTAATTTCATGGCGAATAAACTTAGCTTGTTTTGTGCTGGTGTCATGTCAATTGCCCAAATGTTCGCAAAGTACCAGTTAACTTTGGGGGGGGGGGGGGGGGATATGGCTTCGATTTGCACAGATTGTGCTTCATCAGACGTGCCAGGGACATTAAACCTAAAGAGAAACCGGAACTGCTACACCATATTCCACATGTAAAGTGTGTGAGGTGTTCTTCCTCCTGGATATTTTTTTTTTTTTTTTTTTTTTTAACGGATGTTTCATTTAAAAACTGTTTTTAACGATTCTATCCTTATTTTAATATATGTAAAATAAATTCCGAAATTCCCAATACATTTAAGATAAAAACCGAAAACGCGGAACATTATGCTCAATTGGTTTAGATGTACAGTAATGGATACCGCAAAGCATGCATGTGTAACCATTTACAGTGTTACTGATGGCAGCCTGAGTTCACGTTTTCTCAACTGTGAAACTCGCTGATATTTGGGGTTGTGTGTGTTTTTTTTTTTTTGTTCCCCCCCCCCCCCCCCCCCCCCCACACACAGAACACATCTCGCATAAACCTTTTAACCACCTATACACAATAAAATCCCAGTTTGTCTAAATAAAATCAGATGTAGTTAAAATGCACAAATGTACAGTAATACTTGGAGGTCAATTTGGCCCTGTCCATACTATGCCTTTAAACCGTATTGTTGCTTTACTCGAGACCAACTCTGGGTAGGATGGACTCCGGTTCTAAATTAGGTCCAGTCCACACTTTGGGGTCTACTTAAATCGCGGTAAATTTACGTATTTCACGGGTATGTTGCAGAATAAAATTAGGATTTCGCAGACATGTTGTAGACAGTATTTCATGACACTATAATCCACACTGAAGTACCGTTTCTAGCAGTGCAATGAACAGTGGAAATGAATACGATAGTATCCCACCATGCACCGTATTTATTTTAAAATGTGTTATGCTTCATATTAATAGAGGTGCGCATATTGCTAAAATGAAATAAAACAAGTATTTTGGAAAAAGTAAATGCGGACACACACAAGTAGGGCTTGAAGTTTTCGGGTTATATTTTTAATCAGGTGTCATCCGTTTAAACAAATTGAGCCGATTCTGATTTCATAATTAAACTCAGAAAAAAAGCTGTTAATTACAAAACAATCTTTGTTTTTACCTTCATATCTTGTCTGCGCCTAATTCTGGTCCCCTTAATTTTATTTAAAACAGAGCTGACAAATTACGTGAATTGTTCATCCAGATCCTACTTTTAACTCCTAATTTAACATTGTGCTTTTATTTTCCCCACTAGTTTAACAGATGTCCTGACAGTTTAAAAATGAATATCAATTGCAGATAGCAAGTCCTTCAGGCGCCAGTATTTAGCGTATAAACTGGTCACTGATTTTCAAGTCAGCTGTTTGGGCGTGTCTCTAAGCTGGCTATAGTGTTAAAATTAACGTTGTTTTTCCCTTGGCTAATCAGTTGTTATAGCGACCGACCTGCTTGGATTGTGTTTTGCTGTTTGTACTCAGAAGAAAGAAACTAGCAATTTTGGTAAGTACAATTGAATGCATGTTGCTAATGTAACTACATTAGCTAGTTGAAGGAATTCATTTTCTAAAGTGTTCAGAGCTGTGATTGATTGAAGTGAATTTAGATAGGGTGTAAACTGGACCAGCTCTAGACCTGCAGGACAGTATAAATTGGTAACACCGTTTAACTTAACTTTTTTTTTTTTTGTTCCTGGGTATTAAGTGTTATTTCCTAATTGCTTATGCCTCAAGTATAGAAAATGGCTATTCCCCACAAACTTTGCTTTTGTGACCAGGACAGTGATATTTTGAAATGTACCTATTTTCCAGAACATTCCAGATAGATTCAGTGCTGTGTAAACTTGGAGTAACTTCTAGAACTTTCCAGTAATATAAATAGTAGTATAAATACAGGGGCCTTAAGCCCACCAGTTCAGTTTAGTTCCACCTGCCTAAGTGGATACATATCTGCATTTTTCTGAGATGGCATCAAGAGGCTGCAAGCATTCGGCAGACACATTTTGCTATGTCTGCGGCCAATTTATCAAGACAAGAGCGAAAAAGTACTCCGTGGAAGCATCTGCTAAGATGTGTGAGGCCTACAAGGCATATTTCGGCATGCCTGTCGGTGATCAAGACAAACCCTGGGCACCTCATTTCACCTGCGAGCACTGCAAAAAAAATCTCTGGAAGGTAAGATGGACAACTGTTGCTCAGAATTTTATGTTATAAAATTTGTTAACTTTTCAAATTGTAAAAGTTTTTAATTTTAAAATGTTTTACAATTTTCAATGTTGAAAAAATATATCATATATGAAAAATGTTGAGAATCTCTTACACATTAGTCATGGGTGAAATAAATGTATTTTTGTAGGATGGTACAGAGGGGAAAAGAGAGCCATGAAGTTCGCTATCCCAAGAATTTGGCGGGAACCCACTGACCACTCAAGCAACTGCTACTTCTGCATGGTGGACCCTTCCAAACGTCGGACTGGCAAGAATGCAGCTGCTATCACGTATCCGGACCTTCCTTCATCCATCGCCCCGGTGCCACACTGCCATGAGCTCCCCGTACCCACTTCTCCGGAGAGAGAGCAGCTGTCTTTAGAAGAGAGCAGAAAGTCAGAGCGAGGAAGACGTTGTAGATCCAGATGACAATTTCAGAGGTGGAGCTGAGGAGAGAAACCCATACTACCCCAACCAAAAATACCTCAACGACTTGATTAGAGATCTTGGTCTCACCAAGTCCAATGCCGAGCTTTTGACGTCTAGGCTCAAGCAGTGGAACTTGGATGAAAGTGTGCAAGTCGCAGATCAGATGGGCTCTGCTTCTGCCACAATGTGACCAGTCTGTTCGAGGCAATCGGAATCGCCTGTAACCAGAATGAGTGGCGCCTCTTCATTGACAGCTCATCCAGGAGCCTCAGTCGTGCTGCTCCATAATGGTAACAAGTACCCGTCTCTTCCCCTGGCTCACTCGGTGCACCTCAAAGAGGATTACAACAGAATCAAGACCTTGCTGGACGCCTTGAAGTATGGTGAGTACGGCTGGGAGGTCATAGGAGACTTCAAAATGGTGGCATTCCTGATGGGTCTCCAAGGCGGTTTTACCAAGTTTCCCTCCTATCTTTGCCTTTGGGACAGCAGGGACACCAAGGCACACTACCACAGGCGGGACTGGCCACAGCGGACCGAGTTCTCTGTGGGGAGGAACAACGTCAAGTGGGAGCCACTGGTGGACCCCCAGAAGGTGCTGATGCCACCACTGCTCATCAAATTGGTCCTTATGAAACAATTTGTCAGAGCTCTAGATAAGGAGTCTGCAGCCTTCAAGTACCTTCAAGACTTCTTCCCTAAGCTGTCTGAGGCAAAGGTCAAAGCCGGTGTTTTCGTCGGCCCACAGATAAAGAAGATCCTGGAGTGCAATGAATTCCCCAAGAAGCTCACTAGTAAGGAGAAAGCGGCTTGGAACAGATTTGTCGCAGTGGTTCTGGGCTTCCTGGGCAATTACAAGGCCGAAAACTATGTGGAGCTGGTTGAGACTCTGGTGAAGAACTATGTCACAGTGGGCTGTAGGATGTCCCTCAAAGTCCATATCCTTGATGCTCATCTTGATAAATTCAAGGAGAACATGGGAGCGTACTCGGAGGAGCAAGGCGAGCACTTCCACCAGGATATACTGGACTTTGAACACCGCTACCAAGGACAGTATAACGAGAACATGATGGGAGACTACATTTGGGAGCTGATTCGTGAAAGTGATTTACAGTATAATCGTAAATCTCTAAACTACTCACTTCTAAATCTTTTGTAGTCATTTTTGTATTACTTTAGTATAAATATATGTTAATTTGGATTCATATGTTTTTTTTCTGACTTTATGTGAACGAAAAGACACATTCGCCCGTTTTCTCATTGGAAATAGGTAAATTTCAAAATATCACTGTCCTGGTCACAAAAGCAAAGTTTGTGGGGAATAAGTCATTTTCTATACTTTTGAGGCATAAGCAATTAGGAAATAACACTTACTACCCAGGAACAAAAATTGTGTTGCATAGTGTTTTACACCAGCCGTTCTAAGCGCCAGCCATCGAAGGGCCACATGTCAAAGGGCAGTCTGAGCTACGGCAGTCAGAGCGAGGACCTTTTCCAATTCTCTCCCAGTGGCTACTAGAGGCCTCATTCCAACTCTTAACATAGCTGTATTTAAGTCACATTATGAAGGTGGTGTTTTAATTGGGTGATCTATTGTTTGTGATTAGTACCAGGTGAGTGGTTAAATTGAATAGAGGTTGATTTGCAATTTGATTGGTTTCCACACACTGTTTTGTAGTTGTGTGATCCCATTGAAGTGCATTGAAACTATTGTATTGTAAACTAGTATTGTCGTTAGCGCAGTTTAGTATAATAGACAGCTGACCTATTTGTGCGCCAGCACGAAGAGGCAGCCAACTGAACAGCCTCTCTACCAAAGAGCCGGGAGTCTAGCTGTGGGAGTCCAGCGAGGAGAGACCTGCGAGGAGAGGCTGTTGGAGAAATTCTGAACCGAGCAGCGCTCTGGAAGATGGCAACTGCTAGACAGATCTGTACCCTCCCCCCCACCGCTCCTGCTGTCCTGCTATGACTGTCTCTCACATCCCGATTTATTCTGTCCTCTTACTCCCATCCTCTCTCCGCCGCTGCTCCCCTAACCCCTCTAACATCATCCCTCTGCCTCTTTCCCCCCCCATTCTCTCCCCTCCTGCATTCTTTCTGGTACCCACTGGAACTGTCACTCTTCTGTTAACAAAGCTGATTTCATCTCTGCCTTTGCCTCTCACCTCTCTCTCAATTTCCTTGCTCTCACTGAAACCTGGATCTCTCCTGCTGCCCTGTTCTCTCTCTCTATGTCCTGTCCCATACTCCGTGGCTCAGTGGACAGGGAGGTGGGACTGGTCTCCTCCCTCTGACCTCTCCTCACTCTTTGAATATGAATTTCACGCTGTCCAACTAACCTCTCCCTGTCAACTCCTGCTAACTGTACTGTCCCCCTGGACCTATTTTCTTTCTCTCTCCATCCCCTCCTACCCAGAAAACTGTCCGTCAACTGGGCCTCACCTTCTTCAGGGCCTGTCGCCCCTCCACCCTCTGTCACCCCCCTGGATCTCTCTGATCACTATTTCATCTATTTTTCTCTGTCTCTCCCCTCTCTCCCTACTCCACCTACCCCCAATGTCACCTCCCACCATAACCTCCACTCTGTCCTTGCCTCCACTGCTCTCTCACCTCCCTCCTATCGACTCCTTCTCCTAACTCTCTGTAGACTCTGCTACCTCCACCCTCTTCTCCTCCCTCGACTCCCTCTGTCCCCTCACCTACC
This sequence comes from Acipenser ruthenus, assembly GCF_902713425.1. NCBI lineage: Eukaryota > Metazoa > Chordata > Actinopteri > Acipenseriformes > Acipenseridae > Acipenser > Acipenser ruthenus. The sequence continues at coordinate 15,357,694 of NC_081207.1, read as the reverse complement.
AACTTGACCGCCCCTCCCCAACCCTGGCTGTCCTCTGTGCTCTGCTCAGCAAGAACCAAACTGCGCTCTGCTAAAAAGAAATGGAAGAGAACCAAACTCCTTGCTGCCCTAGACCTCTACCGCTCCCTCCTCTCTTCCTTCTCCTCTACTCTCTCCTCTGCTAAACGCTCCTATTACCAATCTACTATCCAATCCACCACTACAACCACCAGAAACTATTCTTTATCTTCTCCTCCCTCCTAAACCCTCTCCCCCTCCTCCTCCCTCCTCTATCTCTGACGACTTTGCCTCTTCTCCTATATATATATATATATATATATATATAAATACATATAAATTCTCTGATATCTGCAAACTTTAACAACAAACTGCAAACTGCTCTCCTGTCTATCACTAACTCGCTAAACTCTGCCCATGCTGCCTCTCTCTCCTCTGTCCTAATTCTCCTTGATCTCTGCTGCCTTTGACACTGTCGATCACTCTATTCTCCTATCCTCTCTCGCTGACCTGGGAATCTCTGGCACTGCTCTGGCCTGGTTCTCCTCCTATCTCTCCGACCGCACCTACCAGGTAACCTGGCGCAAAGGATCAGTCTTGGGTCCTCTCTCTACACCCGCTCCCTGGCCCCCCTCATCACATCCTATGGTTTCTTATACCATTTCTATGCTGATGATGCTCGGATCTTCCTCTCCTTCACCCCCTCTGACCCCACCATCCCCTCCCGTATCTCTACCTGTCTGTCTGCTATCTCCTCCTGGATGCACTCGCATCACCTTAAACTCAACCTCTCTAAATCTGACCTCCTTTTCTTCCCCTCCTCATCCTTCCCCTCCTCCTGATCTCTCTATCTCCATTCTTCTGGAATCTACCATGCTCAGAGTAACCCTGGACCCCTGGCTCTCCTACTCCCAGCACATTTCCACTCTAGCATACACCTGCCGATTTTCTTCCTGAGCAACATACGAAGAATTTGACCCTTCCTCACCATCTATTCCACACAACTCCTCATCCAGGCCCTGGTACTCTCCCGCCTGGACTACTGCAACTCCCTCCTAGCCGGCCTCCCTGCATCCGCCACCCGTCCACTCCAGCTCTTCCAAAACTCTGCTGCTCGTCTGGTGTTCTCTCTGCCTCGCTTCTCCCATGCTACTCCACTGCTCCACTCACTCCACTGGCTCCCGATCACTGCTTGCATCCAGTTCAAGACTCTTGTACTTGGCTACTGATGCCTTGACCAGACTGCACCCAGCTACCTCCAGACCCTTATCTCTCCCTACACTGCCACCCGACCTCTCCGCTCTGCCTGCACTAGACTGGCTGGCTGTACCTCCTCTACGCTCCCCTGCCTCCATAGCCCGCTCCTTCCCCACCCTTGTCCCGCAGTGGTGGAACGACCTTCCTACGGATATCAGGACTGCCCAGTCCCTGATCACCTTCTGGCACATCCTCAAGACACACCTCTTCAGACAACACCTGTAAAACTCAACTCTTCCTTTCTGGACTATATAGCACTCCGCCTTTAATGGGCTTTAACTTGCACTTATCTGCTCCCTATTTTACTGTATTTAATCCTGCACTTAACCCAATCTGTAGTATTTTGTATTTCACTTGCACTCGTATCTAACCCTGATGTAACAGATTCATCAAGGGAGAATGAAATGCTTGAGGGAGAAGGGACAAGGGCCTCGCATTTGATCAGTACTTAAGTCAAGTCAGTCGAATGAAATCCAGCGACAGGAAGCAAACCACAGTTCGCAGGATATCAGCACCCTTGTCATAGACGTGAGGAGGACTTGCATGGCTACAGCTAGTGATGAACCTAATGATCCTTGTGAACCCGGTCAAATTACTTCTTGAATTGCTTTAATCAGAAAACATTGCAGCTTAAAGTCTAACAGCTGCGTGTCTTTTTCTGATTACAAGCTGAAACTTGGAGCAGCTGATTCAAAGTCTGTTAGAAATTGAGCTGTAGGAAATGAGACAGCAACAGGAGCTTGAGGAGCTGACACACCCACAATTCATGGAAGTCTGTACCCCTAGCAGACTGAAAGCCACCAGGGAGATGGAAGAGAGTCAAAACAGCTGGGTTCAGATATGCAGAAGCAGGGAAAAAAAGAAACTTCGTCAAACACAACCACCAGAAATCCAAACATCCAACAAATTTGAGCCACTTCAACATTTAGATGACCAAAACCAACATCAAGAGAATGAAAGGAACATCATCCAGGACCCTATAAACAGTGCTGGCCAGGCAGCAAAAAGAAGGGAGGTCATGATTTTTGGGGACTCCATATTGAGAAACACAGCAAGTTCACTTCTAAATTTGGACCCCCTTACTACAACAGTGTGCTGTCTTCCAGGAGCCTCTGTCAAGCACATCACTGAGAACGTAGACAGGCTCCTAGAACGAACAGGAGACGACCCGGTAGTAGTCGTCCACATCGGTACAAACAACATTGGAAGAGACAGACCAAGATCCCTGCAAAACAAATTCAGAAAGCTAGGAAGGAAATTAAAAGACCAGACCAAAACTGTGGTATTTTCTGGGATACTGCCGGCACCTTGCAAAGGACCATATGGACAGCTGGATATACAAAATCAAAATGCATGGCTGAAATCGTGGTGCACACAGGAAGGCTTCACCTTTCTTGAACATTGGCGCACATTCTCCAACAAGGACTATCTATATAGGTGGGACGGACTGCACTTAAACAGAAAGGGAACCAATCTACTTGGAGAAAGGATCCTTGAGGAGGTCCAGAAGCATTTAAACTAGAAAGGAAGGGGGAGAAAACAAAAAAACAGAAGGGAGACCACGTCAAAAAAGGGCAACAACTCAGGTAAGACAACTATTAAATGTATTTATCTTAATGCTAGAAGTCTCAGAAACAAAATGTTAGAACTTGAAGCTACTGCACTAACAAGTAACTACGATGTGATAGGTGTTACAGAAACTTGGTTGTCTGAGTGATAGAGACGGATATAATATTAGTGGGTACACACTGTATAGGAAAGACAGGCAGGACAGAAGAGGCGGAGGGGGTAGTGCTGTACATAAGAAATAGTCTTGAAGCCCAGGTGTTAAATCAGGACAAAGAAAACAATGCAGAATCAATATGGGTCAGAATAATGGACAAAAAATCAAAGGGCATAATAGGAGCATGCTATAGACCGCCAAATTCAGACGCTAAGCAAAATAATCTGTTGTACAATAACATTCGAAATGTGTGTAGAAAAGGAGAAGCCATATTAATGGGGGATTTCAACTTCCCCTGTATAAATTGGGAGAACCCAGTGGGGAGCATGACGGACGAAATCAGAATGGTGGAAATGACAAATGACTGCTTCCTAACGCAATTTGTTAAGGCACCGACAAGAGGGGAGGCATGCCTTGATTTAGTCTTTTCAAATAACAAAGACAGAGGTCAGAGAAGTAATGACTAAAGCTAAGGTTGACAATTTTAGAAAAGCAAACTATGAAGGTATGAAACGGAGACTAACAGAAGTAGATTGGAGTAAAATAGAGAAAACATCCACAGAAAAAGGATGGCTGTTTTTTAAAAATGTAGTACTAGAGGAGCAAAACAATTGCATCCCAAAAATAGACAAATCTAAAACAAATTGGCCAAAAATGGTTTAATAGATCAATTAAAAAAAATATTCAGCGAAAAAAGGCACTTTACAGAGCGTTTAAAAGGGACCAAAAACAAAGTACACAGAAAGAGTACTTGGAACTGCAAACACAAGTCAAAAAGGAAGTTAGAAAGGCCAAGAGAGAAATAGAAATCAATATTGCTAAGGGGGCTAAAACCAATTCCAAAATATTTTTCCAATATAACAGCACGAGAACATTCAAAGAGGAGGTTAAATGGCTAAGACACAAATGGCAAAATCATAGATGAAGAAAAAAATAGCAAATATATTAAATGATTACTTTTCACAAGTTTTTACAAAGGAGGACACGGACAACATGCCCCACATGTCGACCTGTTCCTGCTCTTAAAATAAACAAATCCCCTGGGCCAGATGAAATTCTCCCAATAGTACTCAAAGAAATGACAGAAGTTATTTACAAACAGCTAACAAAGATCATGCAACAGTCTCTTGACACAGGGGTTGTACCGACAGACTGGAAAATTGCAAACGTAATGCCGATCCACAAAAAGGGAGACAAAAACGAACCAGGTAACTACAGACCAATAAGCCTGACTTCTATTATATGTAAACTTATGGCAACTATAATAAGAACTAAAATGGAAAATTACCTATATGTTAACAATATCCTGGGAGACATCCATGGTTTTAGGAAAGGGAGATCGTGTCTAACTAACCTGCTTGACAATGGATAATTGCAAAGCATACAACATGGTTTATTTAGATTTACAGAAAGCTTTTGACAGTCCCACATAAGAGATTGATTCTCAAACTGAACGCAGTAGGGATTCAAGGAAATGCATGCACATGGATTAGGGAGTGGTTAACATGTAGAAAACAGAAAGTACTGATTAGAGGAGAAACCTCAAAATGGAGTGAGGTAACCAGTGGTGAACCACAGGGATCAGTATTGGGTCCTCTGCTATTCCTAATCTACATTAATGATTTAGATTCTGGTATAGTAAGCTTGTTAAATTTGCAGACGACACAAAAATAGGAGTAGTGGCAAACACTGTTGCAGCAGCAAATGTCATTCAAAATGATCTAGACAGCATTCAGAACTGGGCAGACACATGGCAAATGACATTTAAAAGAGAGAAGTGTAAAGTATTGCATGCAGGCAATAAAAATGTGCATTATAAATATCATATGGGAGATACTGAAATTGAAGAAGGGAACTATGAAAAAGACCTAAGAGTTTATGTTGACTCAGAAATGTCTTCATCTAGACAATGTGGGGAAGCTATAAAAAGGCCAACAAGATGCTCGGATATATTGTGAGGAGTGTTGAATTTAAATCAAGGGAAGTAATGTTAAAACTTTACAATGCATTAGTAAGACCTCACCTAGAATATTGTGTTCAGTTCTGGTCACCTCGTTACAAATAGGATATTGCTGCTCTAGAAAGAGTGCAAAGAAGAGCGACCAGAATTATCCCGGGTTTAAAAGGCATGTTGTATGCAGACAGGCTAAAATAATTGAATCTATTCATTCTTGAACAAAGAAGACTACGCAGTGATCTGATTCAAGTATTCAAAATCCTAAAAGGTATAGACAATGTCGACCCAGGGTACTTTTTTGACCTGAAAAAAGAAACAAGGACCAGGGGTCACAAATGGAGATTAGATAAAGGGGCATTCAGAACAGAAAATAGGAGGTACTTTTTTACACGGAGAATTGTGAGGGTATGGAACCAACTCCCCAGTAATGTTGTTGAAGCTGACACCCGGGGATCCTTCAAGAAGCTGCTTGATGAGATTCTGGGATCAACAAGCTACTAAGAACCAAACAAGCAAGATGGGCTGAATGGCCTCCTCGTTTGTAAACTTTCTTATGTTCTTAATTCTCCGGCCCCTTTTATGCGATTATGCATGACCCCTTGGTAAACGATTGCAGCTGATTCTATTGCCTGCAGCTTCTATCTCGTTTACCTTCTAGGTCAATACATTCCCGCACTGGAGTCTCCCCTTCTTTCAGGCTGACTGACTTCCCTAACCAGGGAATGAACTATCAGGCCAACCTGTCCAAAGCCTTTCCCTTTCGCTACTTAGTACCCTCACAGGTCGAGAGATTTCTTTGACAACAGTAGAGAAGCTGAAAGCTTGAATCAGTTCATACATCAGGAAATGGTTGGGAGTTCCACGCTGCCTCAGCAGAGTGGGACTTTATGGTAAAGGAATACTGCAGCTACCAGTCTCCGCTCTAACCGAGGAGTTTAAGTGCGCCAAAGTCAGACTAGATATGAAGTTAGTAGAGTCACGTGACAAATGCGTAAGGGAGGCAGCACCTGTGTTGAAAACTGGAAGAAAGTGGTCTGCAAAGAAAGCTGTGGAGGATTGTGACAAAGAGCGAATGAATCTGAATCAACAATCTCCCTCTCGACCTGTGAGAGCACTGTACAGCAGGAATTGCGTGCCCCGTACTGAATGTTTCGGCAGTTCATTCCGGGGGCAGTCGGAAGCCGGCCATTCAGGAAAGGGATGGCGTCACGGTACGAGGAGTCCCCGCCCTAGTACGGTAAGCAAAGTTTAATTCATTAGGATGAGGGTACTTTAGGGGGACGTGACGCCATGATCGGTTCCTTTGTTGTGGTTGATGGTCTTTGTCAGACTGATTAAGCACGGATCTGGGAGCTGCAGCCTGAGGCCAGCGATTCACCCGGACTTCACCGCACCTGCACTTAACCGGCATCATTGTATCCAGCACCGCACCTACACTCGAGCACTCACTGTCCAGAGACGTGTCTGTGTTTGTTGTATTTGTGTTTTGGGATTATTATTTCGGGACTGCAACCCCTTGTTTTGGCCCTGGCAATACCCATTGCTGGGTAGAGCCAGCTTTATTATTTAATTACTGTTCAAGGAATAAAAAGGAACTTGAACCATGAACTCTGTGTTTTGTCCTTGTTTGGAGCACCTGCATCACCCATTCACCACGCACTACAACCCACACGTTTACACGTGGTGTTAGTAGTGGGATGGACGTTGCCACGCTCACTACGCTGTTGCAAGCGCTGGAACAGAGACGGGAGACGGAGAGGCAAAGGGAGGAGAGATACACAGCGCTGATAGAGAGGGTCGGGCTCAGGAACGCACGCCAGGCACCAGCGGTACCCGTGATGGCGCCCCCTAAGGCACTGGCGCAGAAGATGACAGCAGAGGATGACCCCGAGGCGTACTTGGTTGCCTTTGAGCAGTTGGCCACCATTGCACAATGGCCAAAGGAGTACTGGGCCAGTCAATTGGGTCCCTGTCTGAGCGGGGAGGCTCAGGCAGCGTACCAAGTCATGACTGACGAGGAGGCTAGCCAGTACGACCTAGTCAAGCTGGCCATCCTCCAACGCCTTAACATCACGGGGGAAACCCACCTCATGGGGCTGCGTTTCCGGGATTACGACTGTAAGTCGCCCTGGATAAGGGCGTCTGCTAAGAAATAAATAATAATAATACCGGAAACCACGGGAGACCCGTCCCAGGGTGGTCGCCCAGAAACTGTGTGACCACATGCTGCACTGGCTTAGCCCTGCACAAAAGACCAGTGCACAGATGGGCGAGGCAATAGTCTTGGAGCAGTTCTGCCATGTGGTCGGCACGGAGACACAGGACTGGATACGGCGTCACAACCCAGACACCCTGGAGGCCGCCATCAAACTGGCGGAGGACTTTGAGGTCTCCCGGGTCTCCATCAAAACGGGACTACTGACCCCTCTTCTTCCTCTCACAAGCCGAGGAGCAGCGCCCGCAGTACCACCAACACCTTCTCCTCCCCTGGGACCCCGACCAGCAAAACCACCAATCCCAATGGGCCGACCCACCTCCTCACCATGGAGGCAGCGGTTGGCCCCCAGCTGGGGTAGATTTGCTACCCCCGGCCCGCTGCCTTATCAGCAGGGGGACAGATCGCTACACCTAGTGCCTTCTGCCCCTAGTATTGTCTGTTTTAGGTGCCATGAACCTGGACACATCACCCGCATGTGCCCCTCGGCAATGGAGTGCAATGTGGCGACATGCTATCTGGCATCTGAAGCAGGTAAGGAACGGGGAAATGGTCTGGAGGGGCCTTGTATTATTGATATGGTGGTTGGTAATGTGAGTACCCAGGTGTAACGGGGAGATCTGGACTGACTGTCTGGCACATTCGTATTACTGCAGGTAGAGGGCAACAGTCTCGTGGGATCTGCCTGTCGGTCATGGCGATGACACGGAGTGGTGGGGAAGAGGGTGTGTGTGCTTTCCCTCTCTCCGAGTAGCTGAGGGGCGGGCCTTGGGAGACTGCTCGGCCCATAAGATCTGGCTTGGTTGTGTGCTCGGGTGGCCGTGTTGGGGGAAGTACAGTGTTGCTGGCAGAGGAGGCCGGTGTGAAATAAGGAGCAGGCGAGCCCGACTGAGGGGACAGACTTGCGTAAAAAATAATTTACAAAGTAAAATAAATAATTACTTACCCGAGGGGATGTGTGTAGATATACGGGGAACCCTGGGCAACCCCAGTGTATAGGAACAACTGAGTGTAGGACGGAGACCCGTGCTGACCGTCTTAGCGGCAGTGGGGGCACTGCATAAGCAGCACTTTTGTTTGTAGTTTTATTACTGTGTTTTTTATTTTCCCTTTTTCTTTCGCCTTCTGTTTTCATTATTACTTTTGAGCACTTGAAGGTGCACGGAGTTGGATACCTGTGTTGGTAACCCCGTGGTCCTGGTTTACTGTCGGCAGTATCCAGACCACGGACAACAGCGCCCTCTGCGGGCTAAACTAAATAAAACAATTAAGAAACAAATAAATCTGGGCACCTGTGCGGTGTTTCCAAATAAAATCCTCTGTCTCCCGTGTCAGTGAATACCCCCACCCTTCCACACCAGGCTTTAGTGGACTCAGGGTGTGCACAGACCTTAATTCAAACGTCTCTCTTAGGCGGTATGTCGTGGCAGCCACAAGGCAAGGTGGTGATCTCCTGCATCCATGGAGACACAGCGACATATCCCACCCTAAAAGCATACATGTCGATAGGTCAGACACAACGCCACCTCACAGTGGGGGTGGTGGAAAGGCTGCCGCACCCCGTAATTCTGGGCCAGGACTGGCCACAGTATTGGCAATTAATCCAGAAAGCAGTCCCAACCGCATACGTAACCATGGCAGACAGAGCAGGGGAAACGATTGGTGAGATTTTTCCCCTGCAAGCTGACCTGTTCTCTTCCCTTTTTCGTCCTAGGAAAACAAAGAAAGAGACGGATCGAAAAATGGGAAGGTGCGTCTCTGAAACGAGGCTGGGAACTGGTGGGAGAGAGCATGGATGGTATCAAATGCCACTCAGAGTCGGTACGCAGTGTGACCGAGAGGGCGAGGTTACTCCAGCCCCTCTCAATGTACCGGACATGTGGGGCTCAAGCGCGGACCTAGTGTGGGACCAGAGAAATGACCCCACACTGGTGCACACTTGGGGACAGGTCCGGTCTATTGAAGGTAAGGATGTTGAAGGCGCTGGTATATCCACACTTCATTATCAAGGGGCAATTACTGTATAGGGTAAACCCTGCCCCGGGCACAGGACAGCCTGTAACACAATTGATGGTTCCTCCGTCCTGTCGGCCCGAGGTCATGAGGCTGTCGCATGACATCCCCTTTGCAGGACACTTGGGAGCCGACAAGACGAGAGAACGCATATTGGCGCGATTTTATTGGGTAGGGCGTCATAGTGAAGTGTCGAAATATGTAGCCACCTGCCAAGACTGCCAGCGAGTAGCGCCGGGTCGAGTGCGCCCCACCCCTTGGGTTCCTCTGCCGATTTATTTCCACTCCCTTTGAGCGCATTGCAATGGACATAGTGGGCCCTTTGCTACCTTCTGACTCCGGGTAAACGCACATATTAGTAGTGGTGGATTATGCAACGCGATACCTGGAGGCAGTTCCTTTGAGGTCCACTAGTGCCGCTGCAATAGCCAAAGAACTAGTGCAGATTATGTCGAGAGTAGGGATCCCCAAAGAGAAACTGACTGATCATGGAACTAACTTTGTCTCGAATGCTACAGCAGGTGTATAAAATGTTAAAAATACGTCCCATCCGGACATCTGTTTATCATCCACAGTTGGACGGTTTGGTGGAACGTTTTAACCAAACATTAAAGCAGATGCTGAGACGATTTGTGAATCAGGAGCAGAAACATTGGGCATCGCTTCTCCCCTACCTCCTTTTTGCAGTTAGAGAGGTGCCGCAGAGTTCAACAGGGTTCTCCCCCTTTGAGCTCTTGTATGGCCGACAGTCTCGCGGCATCCTCGATCTGTTGAGAGAGGGGTGGGAAGAACACAAAGGCTTGTCAAAAAACGTAGTGCAGCATGTGCAAATCGCCTGGATTTGGTTGGTCGTTTGGCCCAGGACAATCTAAAATCGGCTCAGCACCAGCAACAGCAGCATTACAACCAAAATGCACGGATTCAGACCTTTCGGCCAGGAGACAATGTAATGCTGCTTCTTCCCACGTCGGAATCCAAGCTATATGCTGAATGGCAGGGGCCATATGAGGTGATTCGGGCTATAGGGAAAGTGAATTATGAAATTCGGCAGCGCGATCGCCATAATGAACGAGAAATTTACCATGTCAGTTTATTAAAGCCTTGACAGGCAAGGGAAGCCTTATTCATAGCCCCAGACGAGGTAGAGGATGATTTTGGACCCTGTATAGAGGCTCCTAGCATACAGAACATTCCGATGGGGGAACAGTTACTCCCAGATCAGCAGAGAGATCTGCGCAGGTTAATTGTGGAATTCAGTGATGTTTTTTCTGATGTGCCTGGCAGAACTAATCTCGTTGAATATGACATTCTCTCCCCCAGGTGTCGCAGTGCGAGAGAGACCCTACCGGATCCTGGAAAGTCGACGAGGTGGCGTTCGCAAAGAGGTGCGGGCGATGCTCGAGCTTGGGGTGATTGAGCCTTCCAGGAGTGAGTGGTGCAGTCTAATTGTGATAGTGGCCAAAAAGGACAACACCAACCGCTTCTGTGTTGCTTTCCGCAAGGTGAACGCTATTGGCAAGTTCAATGCATATCCCATGTCTCGGGTCGACTACCTTCTCGACAGACTGGGAACGACGAGGTTCATTTCGACTTTGGACATGACTAAGGGATACTGGCAGATCCCCTTAACCCACAGATCACGTGAGAACTGCATTTTCTACCCCTGATGGTCTGTTTCATTTCACAACCATGCCGTTTGGGCTACATGGTGCGCCCGCTGCCTTTCAGAGACTAATGGACCAGGTTTTACGCCCACATTGTGACTATGCAGCAGCGTATATTGATGATGTGGTGACTTACAGCTCCACCTGGCGGGAGCATTTGGCTAGGGTCGCAGCCGTCTTGCAGTCTCTGAGGGTAGCCCGGCTGACAGCCAACTTGGGTAAATGTGCATTTGCCAAAGAAGAAACCCAATATTTAGGATTTATTATGGGACATGGGCAGGTGAAACCCCTCGCCACCAAAGTCCAGGCTTTGATGGGTGCGGCAATCCCGAAAACCAAGTCCCAGGTGAGGTCTCTCTTGGGGTTGGCCGGGATTTCATCCCAGAGTACGCCACAGTGGTCAACCCCCTAGTGAACCTCACTAAAAAGAGCGCACCAAATTTAATTAAATGGACAGGAGAATGTCAGGGGGCCTTTGATACCATTAAGCAACGACTCTGCCAAGCCCCCGCCCTAATCACACCAGATTTTGATAAGGAATTCCTCCTCCACACTGATGCTTTGGATGTTAGTTTGGGGGCGGTCTTGTCCCAGCGGGTCGATGGAGTAGAACACCCTATCCTGTATATAAGCAAAAAAATGCTCCCTCGGGAGCGCAACTACTCAGTCATAGAAAAGGAATGTCTGGCCATTAAATGGGCCACTCAGACCTTACGCTATTACCTCTTGGGTCATTCATTCAATCTTGTCACTGACCACACCCCACTCAGATGGTTAAGCACAATGAAGGATAGCAATGCCCGGAAAACTCGGTGGTATCTGGCGCTGCAACCCTTCATGTATTTCATGACACATCATGCCAGGAGAGATCATCAAAATGCGGATTACTTTTCCCGGGAGGAGGGTGTAATGGGCAAGGTAGATTCAGCCGAGTGTTCCTTTGGCTCCACTCTGAGCAGTGGGATATGTGACAAAGAGCGAATTAATCTGAATCAGCAATCTCCCTCTCGACCTGTGAGAGCACTGTACAGCAGGAATTGCGTGCCCTGTGCTGAATGTTTTGGCAGTTCATTCCGGTGGTAGTAGGAAGCCGGCCATTCAGGAAAGGGATGGCGTCACGGTACGAGGAGTCCCCGCCCTAGTACGGTAAGCAAAGTTTCATTCATGAATTGGAGGATACGTGATTGAACTAGCTATCGGGGGGGGCGGGGCTGAGGATACTTTAGGTGGATGTGACGCCATAATCGGTTCCTTTGTTGTGGTTGATGGGAGGAAACGAGGACTGTTTAGAAGGAGAGTTAAGTGTGTTTGTTTTTGCAACCGTGTGTGTGTGTGTTGTCTTTGTCAGACTGATTAAACACGGATCTGGGAGCTGCAGGCCAGCGATTCACCCGGACTTCACCGCACCTGCACTTAACCGGCATCGTTGTATCCAGCACCGCACCTACACTCGAGCACTCACTGTCCGGAGACGTGTCTGTGTTTGTGTTTTAGGATTATTAGTTCGGGACTGCAACCCCTTGTTTTGGCGCTGGCAATATCCATTGCTGGGTAGAGCCAGCTTTATTATTTAACCCTTTGCGGTCCATTGTCGGACCTGGTCCGACATTGCAATTATTCCTATCCGGTCCATTGTCGGACCCTGTCCGACATCATCAAAAAAAATGCAAAAAACCGGGTTTCTAGTCGTTTTTTCTCCGGAAAAAGCCGAGAAAACCATTCAATGGCCGAGTGGGAGCAACAGGAGCCGAGACAAGCAGATTTAAAAAAAAAAAAAAAAAAAAAAAAAAAAAGCTAATCTCATGATTAGTCATACATGCCCCTGACATTACATAGGGGCGGTCATAAGGAAACAAGCTGGCTGTTATTGAATCGGCGCACAGAGACTATCACAGACATTTGCAGAGCTTTTTTGAGATGTTATAGTAATAAAATAATGACTTGGATTGCATTATTGAGGAGTTTGGTGATAAAACGAGTGATCAGGAGATCGGTATGTACGACTATTATTATTATTTATTTCTTCGCATATGTGAAAGCGATAGCGAACGAAAGGGTGGGGCGGGGCTGGAGATGCCTAGTGAGTGCTTTGTTGATATGCAGGGCCTTTTAAACCCGTTTGACTGAGGAAAAAAAATACTTTTAAACAGCGCGTCTAAAATTAACTGCGCATGTGAAAATAAATTGGACCGGACGTGCCTGAGATGCGTTGAATAAATGGACCGCAAAGGGTTAAACCCGTTTGGCGCTGGCAATACCCATTGCTGGGTAGAGCCAGCTTTATTATTTAATTGCTGTTCAAGGAATAAAAAGGAACTTGAACCGTGAACTTTGCGTTTTGTCCTTTGTCTGGAGCACCTGCATCACCCATTCACCACACAGTACAACCCACACGTTCACAACGATGCAAAGGCTGCCCTTCGAATTGGTGATATCATGGGGCAAGTTCAGCATGGAAGAGGGGGTCTTGGTCTCAGTTCAGCTTCTCCAACATGGCTCAAGGCAACCCCAGCTCAACGGAGGAAGCTGGTAGTCAACGAGGTGCAAAAGCAGGAGAGGAGGATGAGGTGCATAAAGGCCACTTCCCAGGCCAAGCAGGGAGAATGGTGAGATGGGAGAGTGTGGAACAACGTAAGATGGTCAATGGAACAGAGCAGGATCAGTTTCCTCATCAGGTCAACATATGATGTTCTCCCATCGCCACAGAACCTAAACCTCTGGGTAGGAGAGGATCCCTCATGTCCTTTGTGTTCATTACCTGCAACATTAAGGGCACATTTTGACAGGATGTAAGGTGGCTCTTAGCCAAGGACGGTTTACTTGGCGTCATGACCAGGTGCTGCGATGTTTGGCCTTAGCATTGGAAGACAAGCGTAACATGACCAATAAGTTGCCACCTGTTCCATCAAAACATTACACGCAAGACAACATTCCTCCGCCCAGGAGAGCAACCACCAAGAAAAGGTGTTAAAACCAATCCTCGCCCAGGACAACTGGAAGCTACTAGAGACTGGAAAATGCTGGCAGATGTTGGTCAATGGCTTATTTTTCCACCTGAGATTGCCACCACTAACCTTCGACCAGATAGTCTTGTGGTCTGGACGCCTTGTTCACCTGGTAGAGTTAACAGTGCCATGGGAGGATGCTGTAGATGAGGCGTATGAGAGGAAGAAACTGCGGTATGCTCAACTAGCCACTGAAGCGGAACAGCGAGGATGGAGATTCCGGGTTTACCCAGTGGAGGTGGGTTGTCAAGGATTTGGGGCACACTCTACAACCCGGTTTCTCAGAGACGTCGGATTCAGTGGCCAAGAGTTGCATCGCACAGTGAAGAACTTATCTGAAGCAGCAGAGAGGAGCAGCAACTGGCTGTGGTTGAGACAGAAAGATTTTGGCTGGGGATCTCAAGCACAATTGAAAGAAAGAAACGCTGATGTACGGGTAAGTAAGCTGGGCTGAGTTGAGTGGGGGTATGGAGGGGGGTGATGCTGGGACGCCAGAATCACCGTCGAGCCTTCTTGAGTTGTCGTGGGCTAGTCGACAAAAGGTGCCCACTTGAAGACCCCCGAAATGTACCCTACTTGGCTCAATCCAGACGGTTGTCATGCTGATGCACTGGGGAGACCGCACTGTGGTTGATCCCCGGAGCCAGCATCGCAGCCGCTGTGTATGCTGATGCGCTAGGGAGGCAATAAGCTGATCCTTGGAGCCAGCATTACACTTCAGCCATCAACACCAGACAGAAGGATATCTACATCATCATATGGAAGGGAGCGCAAATGGATGGAGACACAGATGGATCACATTAGTTTACTGTAAAGCTACGTCTTGGTTGGTGCTTATCTTGGCGAGAGCCGAGTTCAAATAAGCATGAAGTTTTAACATCTACTCTCATGTAATGGAAATCTTATACTGAAGTGAAGACTGTTCTTGGCCATATTAGGTCCTACAATATATATGATTAATACTTTGGTAATAAAGCAGCAAAACAAAGTGGACCATGCATGGATAACACTATCACAGAGTTGGACTTTGTTTCCAATAAAGGGCTTATTAGGAGGCTGTTGGTCACTAGTAAAGACTTTTGCAGCCCCTATTCTGAAGTAAAGGCTGCTTTTACATTACTTAAGAACTTATTAGCAGAATGTGTCATTAATACAGTTTTGATCTAACGAATAATGCACAAAAAGCAATTATCACCAGGGCATCTTTAATCAGTTGTGCAACCTGTACACGAAGTGAAGACTCCAGGTGCCCCATGAAGCTCTTACTCACATTAATGAACCTGACAAAAAAAGAATAAACTGAAGTAAAAAAGAAACAGAGAAAATCCTTTTAATTTGGAATTTATTTAGGATTTTTAAAGAACTGTTAACTTGTAAAAAAATTGCTATATAATTATTTTCCCAGTAAAACATACAATCTTAAATTGGAAATAATTTTTCCAAAAAAGGTCAGATACATTCTGCATTCCTAAACAGATACAGCACCAATTGGTGCAATGTATAATGTATCATTTTTTTCGAAGACCATCAGCGATCTCTTCTCTTGGAAATTAAGCAAAGCACTATTTTTTCTGCATTCTGTATTAGCATTACAGAAATTGGGATTTTTAACGTTATTTCTAACACAAATTAACATGAACAGTTAGGGCCTTATGAATATTGTTTCATTATTTTCTGATTTAAGTTTTTCCTGTTTTAAAAAATGTAATTAGGTTGACTTAATTGAACTTGTATCACCGCAGGCGCAAAAAAAACCCCCACAAAACCGTAAATCTACATGCTTATATATATATTTCCATTCGGTGTGTGCATTGGAGTAAGAGTCATGTTTTTATTGAATTGTATTGAAAAATAGTATTGTTAACTTTAAAAACGGGTTGTATAAGTAAAGAAAACGTTATTTGTTCTTTTTCCACTCCAAGGGGAAAAATAAAAGTTTCTCTTAGTCATCAGTTATTACGGTACACCAACATGGAATATGCAGTTAACAGATTCCCGCAACAAGCCACTATTACAAAGATGCAATAAAATAATAATAAACGTTTGTGATTGTTGTAAAATGCTGGATTATTGTAATCATATAAAGTATGGACATTTTAACAAACTGCAGTATAAACGTACCGTCTGATATTCACAATTACAGGAAGTAGGTAATTAATGTTATTTTGGATAAAAATAACTTATTTAAAGAGTGCAACAATATACATTTACACATCTTAATTGAAGGTACATGTCACAAATAAGTTATTTTTTTCATGACATGTGCACTGTTTTTGCCAAGATTTTTAAATATACTTCAAGTAAAAATAATGTTTGTGTGTATAATGTACCAAATATTTATTTTAAAACATGTACCTCAATAAAATAACTTTCCATAACAAAGATAAACTTGAACATATGTTAGTGCCTATTGGTATCAAGTACTGGATATTCGTTTGCCACCATGTCTCCAACTCTCTTCCTCAGATCTCCACCATTCTACTTTGCAGTCAGCTGACAAGAGATCTGCTGATATCCCAGCATGCCTTTCTTCTTAAAGGAGACCTCCTCTATAACTCCCCAATATCATAACAAAAGGAATATTTTTTTTTTCATTTTTTGTTAGGAAGACCTCCGCGAAAACGTTAGGTTACTTAACGTAAGCCTGGTTCCCTGAAAGAGAAGACCACCCCCAAACATTATGTATGGGATATTCCTGCCCTTGAGGTAGGTATTGCTGAGCTCTCTATACAAGAGCTGCCGAAGGCCCCTTCCTGAGGACATAAACGTCACTCACAGGAAGATCTCCCTCTTTTTCCATCGAACCCGTGAGGGCGACCTGAAGCAACCTCGTGTTTGGTGGTCGTCTTCTCTTTCAGGGAATCAGGGTTACGGTAAGTAACCTAACGTTCCCTTTCAATTCGAAGACGACCACCAAGGACATTACATATGGGATAATGTATACCAGAGCCGTCGCAAGGGAGAAGGAATGGCAGCATATGAGGGATGCACAAGCACTGCTTAACACAGAGGTTAGCAGTGTGAACTTACACCCTCAAGGACCCTTGTGCCTACAGAAGGCAAGGCAGGGTCTACCACATTAATACGGTAGAACCTGGAGAAAGAATGCTGCGTAGCCCAGCTAGCCGCAGTACAAATGTCAGACATTGAGGCACCTTTTTAAAATGGGCCCAAGATGTAGCCAAGCCTCTAGTTGAGTGTGCAGCTACCCTATGCAGTAGACACTGTATCCACAATCTAGTGTGACAGACGCTGCTTAGAGAGCTGCTTAAAGAGCTGGTCAGATTGACGCAAAGCTCTTGTCCTAAGTACGTAGCGTTTCATTGCCCGCTGTCTTCATAGACAGGTACTTCAGCTCTATGGAGTTTAAGGGCTCAAACGGGGCCTTTGTAAGAGCCTCTAGTACAATATTAAGGCTTCATTCGGGGAGAACAGTCCTCCTAGGAGGGCGTAATCGCTGTGCGCCTTCAAGGAAACGGGTAGCCAAAAAATGCGCACCCGGTGACATAGAAACTACGGGGCATAGCAAGCAGATATAGCCGCTAAATACACCTTCAAGGTGGAAGGTGATCTCCCAGCATCAAGTAGTTCTTGTAGGAACAGCAAAATGACTGGCATAGGGCAAGTAATGGGGTCATTGTTTCTAGCCAGACACCAAGCTTGAAAAAACTTCCACTTATAGGACCTAGTGGAGTCCGCCCTAGCGCTCTGCATTGTACTCTACCGTCTGAGGTCGCCACTCCTGATGGATGTGGACCTCTCCTGGAGAGGAGATCCGCTGCCTAGTTCACCACTCCCGGAGTGTGCGTCGCCCGCAGGGACAGCAGGTTCCTCTGCGCCCATATCAATAGCTTGAAAGCTATACGATGCAACCCTGGGAACCATAGGCCTCCCAGGTGGTTGACATATGCTACCACCGTTGTGCTGTCCGTCCGCATCAGCACATGTGCACCGCTCGGCACTGGGAGGAAGTGCTGAAGAGCAAGGAACACCACTTGCAATGCCAGCATGTTCACGTGCAGGGGTGCCCAGTGGTCCGACCAGGATCCACGGACTCCTCTGCCTTCCCAGACCGCTCCCCAACCCAGGTTGGAAGTGTCTGTTGTCACTACCTGGCAGTTCAGCACTACTCCCATTTGCGCACCTTGCACAGGTGAGAGGGGACCCTCCACCAGAGTAGGGCTGCTGAGCACGCATGAGACAGTCAGCTGATGGTGCCTGTCGCGTTTGGCATTGAGGTGAAACGCACTGAGCCACGCTTGTAGCGGGCGCATGCGAAGCAGACCCAGCTGAATGGCTGCTGTAGCTGCGGCCATCAGACCCAATAGTTTCTGGCACAACCTGAGGGTTACCTGTGATCCCTGTCGAAACAGGGAGAGGCAATCCTGAATAGCTGCAACTCTGTCGTCCGACAGGTATGCGCGCATTGTAGTGGAGTCCAGCTGGAGCCCCAGATACGTGGTGCACTGGTGTAAGCCGACTTTTTGCATAGTTTATGGTGAGGCCCAGCCTGACCAGATGCTCCGTCACAACTGCTGTGTGGGCCAGTGCTCCCTCTCGTGACTTGGAACAGATCAACCAGTCGTCGAGATAGTTTAATACTCTGATCCCCTGCAGAGGAGCCAGGATAGCGTCCACGCACTTTGAAAACGTACGTGGAGCTAGGGAGAGGCCGAATGGCAGCACAGCAAACTCGTATGCGCTTCCTAGAAAGGAAAAGCGTAGATACTTTCTGTACTCTGGACGAATGGAAACACGAAAGTATGCGTCCCGTAAGTACACAGTGGTGAACCAGTCGCCCGGCCGGACAGACTGGATGATGTGACGGTGCGTCAGCGTTCGGAACCTCCTTTCTTTCAAGAACCAGTTCATAAGCCTCAGGTCTAAGATGGGGCGAAACCCACCGTCTTTTTTGGGTACCTGAAAGTACCTAGAGTAGTACCCCTCCCCGTGGGAGATGGGGTCTACGCGATGAATGGCTCGCTTGCACAGCAAGGCAGTCACTTCTTTCTGAAGTACCGAGGCTTGTAGAGGGTCTGTCACAAAGGTGTTTGTGACACCTCGAAAGGGAGGAAGTCCCGAGTGAAACCGAAGCGCATAGCCGGTTTGCACAATGGCGAGCACCCCAGTACTGCAGCTGTTGTGCTGAAAAGGGGGTCTGAGGCCACCAGCCCTCAGGGCCCTGCTGGGGCTGCTGAGGCTGACGCTGGGCAGTTTGGGGGGAACACTATTTCCAAGAACAATCTGTGGTAAAAGCATTGCAACCTGGACAATGTCTCCTGAGCTTGCTGAGCTTTGGCTACTGTTAATTGGCATTCTTCTTTTGATACTTTTCACTGCCATCACATAAGGTGTAGGTGTATGTCATTCGAGCTGATTGGGAAAGCTGCAAAGCTAAAAAAAAAAAAAAAAAAAAAAAAAAAAAAAAAAATACTATCCCTTTTATTTCGATCCAAAATCAGACATTTTTTTAT
This sequence comes from Acipenser ruthenus, assembly GCF_902713425.1. Classification (NCBI taxonomy): domain Eukaryota; kingdom Metazoa; phylum Chordata; class Actinopteri; order Acipenseriformes; family Acipenseridae; genus Acipenser; species Acipenser ruthenus. The sequence continues at coordinate 15,338,389 of NC_081207.1, read as the reverse complement.
TTATTTATATTTTAATGTGACTTTTTTTTTTTTACTGACTGGCCTTAAATGTATGGACGGTTGTCAACCTTAAGTCAAATGCAGTCCTGCGGTCCTATGTCAGACATTACAATTTTCCCTTTCCGGTCTGATGTCGGACCCTGTCTGACATCATCAAAAAGCACAGGTCTCTAGTCGTTTTTCAATGGCTGAGTGAGACTGATAGGAGCAGAGATAAGCCACGAATAAAAAGGCCAGATCTGAGCAATACACATAGCCCCGGCATCACAGAGATAACACGGCTATAAACAAACAAGATAGCTGCTTCTGCATCCAGTGCTCAAAGAATATCACAGACACATGCAGAGCTTTTTGAGATGTTACAGTAATAAAATAATGACTTGGATCGCATTATTGAGGAGTTTGGTGATAAAACGAGTGATCAGGAGATGATTTATCAGTATGCACGACTATGAAGAGGTATGTGAAAAATACAGCGAACAAGGGGTGGGGCGGCGCTGGAGATGCAGTACTGAGTGTCCTGTTGATATGCAGTGCCTTTTAAACCTGTTTTACCATGGGGGGGGGGGGGGGAAACAGCATATAAAATAAACTGCGCGTGTGAAAATAAATTGGACCCGACGTGCCTGAGATGTGATGAATAAATGGACCGCAAAGGGTTAAAGTGGTTACTTTTTTCTCAAATCGCCAATACAGCAAAGGCAGTTAGTGTCACAGGTGGGATGACCAGGGGTAACTGTAGTAAACCTGCTTGTAGAATGTGTAATGATTACACCACCTTGGGTTTGGCAAGGACAAAGACCTTGATGATCGAGTACATAATAATTTCCCCTATGCAGGTTCTTTTCATCTCTGTGTTCCAATACACACACACTGGACGCTTGGGTAGGTAAAAACAATTTTTATTGTTTCTCAACAGGGTTAAAATAGAATACTAAAAACCAAAGATAAGGAAATCCACAAAAAATAAAAACCACACCAGGTAGTCCCCTCCTGGTGGTAGTTCTCTAAAAGAAAAGGTTATTGTCCAAAATGGTGGATAAGCCAAAAAGGAATCAGTCTGATAGCTCCGGATTCATGCCGAAGGAACACTCTGACCTATCTAACGCCCCCCCCAATTGACCACCCTCACGAGAAAAATAATCTGCATTTTGGTGTAATTTACCCGCTCAAAGTTGGACATAAAAAGAGAAGGGCTGCAACGCCAGGTACCACCGTGTTACCCTGGCGTTCTTGTCCTTCATGGTGTTCAACCACTGTAAAGGGGAGTGATCTTTGACGAGTGTAAAGTGACGTCCCATGAGATATTTTAATGTTTCCATGGCCCATTTTACCGCTAAGCATTCTTTTTCTATCTAGTTTCTCTAGGGGAAAGCTTACGGCTAAGATATAGAATGGGGTGTTCTATGTTATCTTTCTCCTGAGACAAACACCCCCAAACCTACCTCAGAGGCGTCGGTTTGGAGGATGAACTCCTGACTGAAATCCGGCACAGTAAGTGCTGGGGTTTGACTAAGGCTTGTCTTAATAGATTGAAAGGCCCTCTGACAATCTGCACTCCATTTTACTCTGTTTGGGGCGTTCTTTTTAGTAAGGTCAGTGAGGGGCATGGCTATGGTGGAGAAGTCTTTTATAAACTTGCGGTAGTAACCCGCCAGGCCTAACAGCGACCTCACCTGGGCTTTTGTGGTAGGGACCGAGGTGTCTAACAAAGCCTGGACTTTAGAGACAAGCGGCTTAATCCTACCTTTGCCCATGATAAACCCTAAATATTTGGTTTCCTCTTTTCCAAAGGTGCACTTCGCCATGTTTGCAGTGAGCCCAGCCTCTCTCAAGGACTGAAGGACAGCCCCCAACCTATCAGGGTGCTCTCCCCAGGTAGAGCTGTAGATGACTACGTCATCGATGTATGCCGCAGCATACTCTTGATGCGGAAGTAACACCCTGTCCCTCAATCTTTGGAAAGTTGCGGGGGCACCGTGAAGAACAAATGGCATAGTGCGGAATTGGAAAAAACTTTCAGGAGTTACGAATGCCGTTTTCTCTTTAGATTCCTCAGTCAACGGGATTAGCCAGTATCCCTTCGTCAGGTCCAGGGTTGAGATGACGTGAGCCTGCCCCAAACGGTATAAGAGTTCATCCACCCGGGGCATGGGGTATACATCAAACTTGGAAATAGCATTTACCCTCCTGAAGTCTATGCATAGCCTCAAAGAGCCATCTGGTTTCTTAACAGGCACAATAGGGCTGCACCATTCACTTTTAGAGGGCTCTATAACTCCAAGCCTGAGCATACACTCCACCTCTGCCCGGACGGCCTCCCTCTGGCTCTCCGGGATCCGGTAGGCTCATCCAGAACTCTGCTGCTCGCCTGGTGTTCTCTCTACCTCGCTTCGCCCACGCTACTCCCCTACTCCGCTCGCTCCACTGGCTCCCGATCACCGCTCGCATCCAGTTCAAGACTCTTGTACTAGCCTACAGATGCCTTGATCAGACTGCACCCAGCTACCTCCAGACCCTCATCTCTCCCTACACCCCCACTTGACCTCTCCGCTCCGCCTGCACTAGAAGACTGGCTCTACCTCCGCTACGCTCCCCTGCCTCCCGAGCCCGCTCCTTCTCCACCCTTGCTCCGCAGTGGTGGAACGACCTTCCTACAGATGTCAGGACTGCCCAGTCCCTGACCACATTCCGGCGCCTCCTTAAGACTCACCTTTTCAAACAGCACCTGTAGAACTCCTCTGTTGTATCCTGGGACACTATCACCCTTCATTTAAATATGCTTTATTTTGCTCTTATCTGCCCCCTATTTTACTGCATTTTAATCCTGTACCTCAGAATATTGTAATCTGCCAAGTGTTTAATCTGTAGTATTTTGTACTTAATCATATCCTGATGTAACTATCACTATTTAATCATATCCTGATGTAACTTTCACTATTATCTGCTGTATTATTGAATTGTGGTTTGTCACACTTGAGAATTATTGTATTTCTTGTTCTTATTGTATGACTTATATTGTAACACTTGAATGTATTTGCTTGCGATTGTAAGTCGCCCTGGATAAGGGCGTCTGCTAAGAAATAAATAATAATAATAATAATAGGCTCGGGCTCTGACCCTGGTACCTGGCGGAGTGACAATAGCATGTTTAATCACGTGGGTTCTACCAGACACCTTAGAAAACACATCACCAAACTGTTGAATGAGGTGCCTTAATTCTCCCTGCTGATCAGCCGTTAACTGCTCCCCCATCGGAACATCAGCGGCCTCTATTGGCTCAACTGAGGGCCCAAAGTTCTCCTCAACATTCTCTGAGGAAATAAAATGGACTTCCCGTTCTATCCAGGGTCTGAGTAGATTGACATGATAAATTTGGTTTTCTTTGTGGCGCCCAGGCTGTCGTATTTCATAATTAACCGACCCAATTGCTCAAATTCTCAAATGGGCCTTGACATTTAGCAAACAGCTTTGATTCTGACGTGGGGAGCAATAACACCTTGTCTCCTGGCCAAAAGGTCCGCATAACAAAAGGTCTTGCCTTTTTGTTATAGCGTTGCTTTTGCTGTGCCATTTTGAGATTTTCTTGAGCCAATCGACCAATCAATTCTAGACGGTCTCGTAGTTGTAATACATACTTTACTACATTTTTGGATGATTTTGAAGATTCTTCCCAACCTTCTCTTATTAGGTCGAGGATTCCCCGCGGTTGACAATAACTCTCGTTGAGGATTGGGGAACCTCTTGAACTGCAAAAAGGAGATAAGGAAGAAGCTTAGCTCAATTCTTTTTCTCCTGATCTACAAAGTGGCGCAGCATCTGCTTAAGGGTCTGATTTAAATCGCTCTATTAGTCCATCCGTCTGTGGATGATAAATTGAGGTTTTAATAGAGCGAAATTTTAAGCAATTTGCAGAGCTGCTGTATGCAGTCACATAAAACTGGTGCCCTGATCAGTGAGAATTTCTTTTGGGATTCCCACCCTTAAACATTTTTGCCAATTCTTCTGCTATTGTTCTAGAGTGCATCATGTGTAAAGGGACTGCCTCTGGGTATCGGGTAGCATAATCCACCACCACCAATATGTACCGGTACCCAGTTTCACTTACTTCTAGAGGTCCCTCCAGATCTACATCAATGCGCTAAAACGGTGTAGAAATAATTGGCAGTGGTACCAAGGGGACTGGGCGAACTTGTTTCGGGGCTGCTAACTGACAGTCAGGACATTCTGAGACATATCTCTGAACTTGAGTGTAGAGCCCGGGCCAATAAACCCGGGCCAGGATGCGCTCCTGGGTCTTTTCAACTCCTAGGTGGCCTGCAAAGGGTAAGTCATACGCTAATCTCATAACTTTGGCCCGAAAGTGCCCAGGAACAACCAACTGGTTTATGCGCCCTCCGGTCCTGGCTGCCCAGGTTACTCTATAGAGCAAGCGCCCGGCCACAATAAAGTGCGGAAATGTCTCAGGTTGACAATCATTTAAATCCTTCCCCTCGATGGACCTGACTTGCTCCCTAGCAAAATTTAAAGTGGAATCATTCTGTTGTTCCAATGCCAAATCAATATCTCTATTCCACAATTCAGGTACATTGAGAGGAGGAGGAGTCTCTACCATGCCTCCATTACCAGTAACTCCACCCCCCAGGTCACACTGAATGGCCATTCCCTTGCTAGACAGTTTAGTACTTTGGCTTACAAACCCATCAGTCCCCTCCCTTAGACGTGTTAATGTACCTTCATGACGCTCCGCCCTACGCTCACGGCATGTCTTTCGTGGGCGGAACCGGGAATAAAACAGATCAGATTGGAGTGGGAAAATTTTGCCAATTGTTTTCTTCCGCTAATGGTTGCATTGCTGAATGGGATCTATAGCCACTTCTCGACCTAGGATTAAGTCAAAGAAGGGCCAGTCTCTTCCCAGCAATACTGGATACGGCAGCGTTTCTGCGACAGCTATTTTAACGTACGCTGTCTGACCACCAGCGGTGATCCTTTAGTGGTAGGGTGCATCCTAGTTTCGCCATTAATACAAGCGATAGCCACTTTGCCTTGTGGCTCCCAGTTTACACCCTCCAACACTTCTTGCCGAATTAACGTCTGCACGCAGACGGAGTCCACTAACGCGTGTTCTCCTATTTCTGACCTGTACATTCAGACAGTAAGGGCCCTTCTAGCCTACTCCGTTTCCTTTACCTGCTGCCGGAACCCAGGTCTTGACAGCGCTGTCCACCTCCATACTGGGACAGTCACGGACTAGGTGTCCAGTTTCCTGACAGCGGAAGCACCTAGGGGTTGAGGGCTGTGAAGAGGGAGAGGAGGAAAGTGGCATTCTGTCCCGTTGGTCTGAAACCGGCGGGTTAGGGGGGTTTTCTCTGGCCCACCGGGGCACCAACCGTGGTCTCCACTGTCTTGGAGGCGGGTTGGGCCATCTGGGCTCACCTTTAGATTCAGCTGATTTAGTCTGGGTTGTTGCCTTTGGAATCGGCTTGACAGTAGGCAGGGAGTCCCAGGGGAACATCTTCATATGCTGCAGCCAAGGCAATGGCTTTCTCAAGGGTCGTCGGGTGATGTTGGCAAACCCACTCACGATTCCCATCAGAGGACAGCGGTAGATTGCTCCACAGCGATGATCTCGGCCACCTGCTTGGCAGTTCTCTGGTCTGGACGCAGCCAGCGGGAGCACTGATCCCGAAGGTAGGAACCCATTGCCCTTGGCCACCCGTTCAAAAGTAGTTAAAAATGCTTCCGGCTCGTCACCTGTGGTCATCTTTTGTAATTTTGGCTGGGATATTACCTGTAACACTGTGGCTTCCGCGGAAGTTGAGGATGTCATTACCTGGTTTATCAGGCGCTCAAAGAAGGTGGCTAGTTGCTCTGAGCGCCTGGCCTTCCGTTCTTCCTGCCGCTGTGTCTGCTCTTGTAGGATTTGAACCATTGTCGTTGGATCCATGATGAGGCAAGATCCCACGCTGACACCACGTGTCACGGATAGCTGAGTTGGGTGGAGGTGTAAAAATAATAAAATCCAGACAATGGTATGATATTCCACAAGTTATTTTCTTTTTCCTTTATTATTGTCTGCAAACGGTGGTAATCGGGACAAGAAACAAAAGACAAACAAAACAAACGCTAACTGAAATGTGGTGAGACAAAAACAAATAAACAACAAAGTAAAATGATCCAGACTGGGTGGCTGTCCTTGCCTTTCTGGCCGTTCTGGTGTCCATTCGGCCTTCGTAAGGATAGCCAAGGACTCCTATGCGAGGCAGGGGGTAAGCATCCTTATGCGTAAGGGCATTAAGCTTCCTGTAGTCCACGCAGAATCTTAGGTTCCATCCTTCTTTTTCACGAGTACTACAGGAGCTGCCCAAGGACTACAACCACTCCCTGGTCGATCATATTTTGGAGCAGGGTCCTCAACTCCTGGTAGAGGCTAGGGGGGATCGGTCAGTAGTGTTCGTGGGACGGGGGGGGGGGTGGTCTTCTCCCATAGGGATATTGTGGAGTATGGCATCCGTCCGTCCTAAATCCTCATCGTGAGCTGCGAACACTCCCCACCAGCACCGCAACAAGTCATCCAACCTAGATTGTTGGTCCAAAGTCAGGCTATCTCCTTCCAGGTTCCAATCCGACTCATCCTTCGTCACAGGGGGCTGGATAGGGTGGCCCTCGACCTCTATCACATCGGGCTGCTGATACTGCAAGACAAGATCACCGTTATTATGCACATCAACCGGGTCGATTTTAAATAGTCGCTAGGGGGCGTCATTGTGGAATCTCGATGGGATAGAGATTCACATTACAGAGGCAGAGGTGTACTCTTCCTCTCTCTACCTATGCCAGGGTACGCGCCACCTGCCATTCGGTATCCACTTCCCCTGCTTCAATTAGAGCGCAATACTTTGAGCCAGCTGAGTGTTTCAGCACCTGAGTCCACACCACCATCTCACTCTGGGGTGGGATCTGGACTGGTTGTCTGGTCAGACGGGTGGTGCCCATCTTCCCATTGGGGACTTCCTCCTTCCCCACACTCCGACATACCGCAAACGCTTTCCTCCACTCACCCCGTGCTCGAGTTGATACAGCCAACTCAAAACTCCCTCCAAACAGCTCACCCCAGCAGTGGTTGATCACATTCATTCTGAGGATGCCCATCTCTGAGCTCATGTTGTCATCCTCCACGATGATCACTCCCCGGTCCGGAACCTCCACCCCTCCTATAACGAAATCCAACACAACGTGTCCGATAGAGCATGCACAAACCATTTGCTGCATGTAGCTTCAACTAAGAGATATCTTCTGCCCCCCCGCATAGATTTATGGCCCAAGCATTTTTGGAAAAAAGCTTTGCTGAAATAACTTGTGAACCTGTGTTCAATAGGCACGGCAACTTCACCCCTGTACCTGTACTGAAACCATCGGGCAGTTTCCTACTAACATAGGCTCTTTTATTGACCGCCCTACCTGGTCACTCCTCCCGTCCACTTGCCCTACCATGGCCGGGCGTCCCAGTTTAAAGGACTAGTGTGAATAATCTGCGACGGGCAATGTCTTCTGATGTGGCCTGCTTGGCCACACCAAGTACAAATGGGACGTCCCTGGTCATCCCATTGTAACGCTGGTCTGGGGCAATGTCGTCCATCTGCAACTCTCCCCCTAGTGGTGACAAAAGATGAGTTGGTCTCGCAGCATCTTGCAGACCTGCTTGTAGAATGTGTAATAACTATGCCACCTTGGGTTTGGCAAGGACAAGGACTTTGATGACTGAGTAGAGAGTAATTTCCCTTATGCAGGTTCTTTTTATCCCCGGGTTCCAATATACACACACTGGAGCTTGGATAGGTAAAAACTATTTTTATTGTTTCTCAACAGGGTTCAAATAGAATACTAAAAACCACACAGCAACAAGGTTTAAAAAAACAGATAGGGAAAGCCACAAAAAATAAAAACCACACAGGCAGTCCCCTCCTGTTGGTAGTTCTCTAAAAAAAAAAAAAGAAAAGAAAAGGTTACTGTCCAAAATGGTGGATAAGCCAAAAAGTTATCAGTATCAGGTCCCAAGAGACCCCTCTCACTGACGTCCACTTCCCTCGCAGACAGAACTCGCCACAGACCTCACCATGCCCACTGCTTGGACCTCCAACTGCTGACCGGCCAACACCTTCGATGAACCTGGAAAGAGCGGGGCAAAGAAAATGGCCACCATGAAATGTACACTCAGGTAAGGAAAATGATCACCTCTACCCAGGGGTTCTGGTTACTTCCCCTTAGCCTATCTTTAAACCCTGTGTTTTTTCCTTTCTCTCTCGCCGCCGTTCCTGGAACCCCGATGTGTCATTCTGGAGACCGGCGCTGGACCTCAACCCTCTGCACTGACTGATAAGTATCTCCAGACCCGAATGCTGGACCTCGAACCTTGGGACAAAGCTAAGTAGAACGCTGGCGGACCTTGAGCATGTCCTGGCAGGACTACAAAGAGATTGCTCAGTGTAGGTAAGTTGAAAGTACAAAAATATTTTAAAAAATTAGAGCAGTTCTGGAAATGATTAAAGTACAAATAAAATAATGTTATCTCTTCTCGCTCTCAGACCCTTGGCAGTCTCCCGGGACCACGACCTTGACTCTACTGGGGAATGGATTGTCCAAAGAGTGTCAACCAGACACAGCAAGGCAGTCCTCCCCCCCCCCCCCAAATTAAAAATGAAAAAAGTAAAAATCTATGTTTGTATTCTCTAAACCAACCCGTTAACACAAAAAAAGTAGCTTGAACACAATCCAACAGTGGCAGTTGATAATGAAACAAAATCCCCCCCAAAAAAACACAAAATCCAAGAAACAAAAATCCTAACCAAGTCCCGCTGCAATAAAGTCCCAAATAGAAAACAAATCCCTTGGGCCGGATGAGATCCTCCCAATAGTACTCAAAGAAATGAAAGAAGTTATTTACAAACTGCTAACCAAGATCATGCAACAGTCTCTTGACACACGGGTTGTACCGACAGACTGGAAAATTGCGTAACTTAATACCGATCCACAAAAAGGGAGACAAAACCAAACCAGGTAACTACAGACCAATAAGCTTGACTTCTATTATATGTAAACTTATGGAAACTATAATAAGATCCAAAATGGAAAATTACTTCTATGATAACAATATCCTGGGAGACAGTCAGCATGGTTTTAGGAAAGGGAGGTCGTGTCTAACTAACCTGCTTGATTCTTTTGAGGATGCAACATCGACAATGGATAATTGCAAAGCATACAGCATGGTTTATTTAGATTTCCAGAAAGCTTTTTGACAAAGTCCTGCATAAAAGATTAATTCTCAAACTGAACGCAGTAGGGATTCAAGGAAATGCATGCACATGGATTAGGGAGTGGTTAACATGTAGAAAACAGAAAGTACTGATTAGAGGAGAAACCTCAAAATGGAGTGAGGTAACCAGTGGTGAACCACAGGGATCAGTATTAGGTCCTCTGCTATTCCTAATCTACATTAATGATTCAGATTCTAGTATAGTAAGCAAACTCGTTAAATTTGCAGACGACACAAAAATAGGAGTGGCAACCACTGTTGCAGCAGCAAAGGTCATTCAAAATGATCTAGACAGCATTCAGAACTGGGCAGATACATGGCTAATGACATTTAATAGAAAAGTGTAACGCATGCAAGCAATGTGCATTATAAATATCATGGGAGATTGAAGAAATTGAAGAAGGGAACTATAAAAAAGACCTAGGAGTTTGACTCGGAAATGTCTTCATCTAGACAATGTGGGGATGTTACAAAAAAAAAGGCCAACAGATGCTCGGATATATTGTGAGAAGTGTTTAATTTAAATCAAGGGAAGTAATGTTAAAACTTTACAATGCGTTAGTAAGAACTCACCTAGAATATTGTGTTCAGTTCTGATCATCTCGTTACAAAAAGGATATTGCTGCTCTAGAAAGAGTGCAAAGAAGAGCAACCAGAATTTTCCTGGGTTTAAAAGGCATGTATGCAGACAGGCTAAAATAATTGAATCTATTCAGTCTTGAATAAAGAAGACTACGCGGTGATCTGATTTCAAGCATTCAAAATCGTAAAAGGTATAGACAATGTCGACCCAGGGGACTTTTTCGACCCAAAAAAAGAAACAAGGACCAGGGGTCATAAATGGAGATTAGATAAAGGGGCATTCAGAACAGAAAATAGGAGGCACTTTGTTTACACAGAGAATTGTAAGAGTCTGGAACCAACTCCCCAAGCTACTAACAACCAAACGAGCAAGATGGGCTGAATGGCCTCCTCTCGTTTGTAAACATTATGTTCTTAAAAACCAAAAAACGCCAAACCTATTTCTTTGTTCCTGCAGTCAACCTTAGACTGCTCCCCAGAGTGTTCTCCGTGCTGCTGTTCCTTTCCAATACTGCTGTCTCCTCGCTGTTCTTCCAGACGTGTTGTGTGCTTCTTCCCAAAACACTTCTATTGCTCTGTGGTCCCTGTTCCTCCCTTTTTATAATCAGCCGATGACTATCATTGGCTGGACAGGCAGGACTTCCTATTAACTGTGGGGATAGTGCTTAACCCAAAACGTCAGGTCACAGTGCACATGAGAACTAGCAGCAGTTTAAAAACAGATTCGCTAATAAAAACACACAACAAAAATACAGACAATTAAAACCATCACTTGTGACATTAGCTTTCCTTGCTTTACTGTTGATCGGAGGTGGTTTTTGACATGCTTCGTTAAACAAAATGCTCGTTCTCCAAAATATTGAAATAATGCTCCCCTTTGCCACTTGCAATCTTCTTCCCGTTTGTGTGTTTATGCTTTGCTGCCCCCGAAAGAGGCTGTTTGCTGTATTCAAGCAAAATCAATCTGACTGACTGGGAATTTACTTGTGTCGCCGCGCGAAAGTGAGTGAGTAAGTTCAGGGTCATCCAGTTTGAGTTTGTTCTTCCAGTTTGCACTCCACTCCGCATCTGTTTTATTGACTTTGGGCCCTAGGCAGCTGCCTAGTTTGCCTATGTGTTAATCCATATAGGATGGGTAAGGCAGCTAATCTGATAGACTTGGGCTAGAAAGCAGACTGACAGCGGAGGTTTGGTGGGCAAGTGCTTCCAAAAGATCCAAAACAATCCTGATGTTTCACGAGTAACAAGTAAAAGCCAGAACTGACTGCCGATTTCCATCACCCAATACAACACAACAGCACTCCAGAAGGAACTGGAGTCTCGTATTCATCAATTAAGAACAGGTCTGTACACCGCCAGAGCAATTTCACAACCTGCCTGCCTTGTCCAATCAGAGCATCCATAAATCTAAAAAATATGTCCAACGTTGTTCATTTTACACAAAAGTATAAAACAATTGATTCCACACAGTATACACAACAGATTATCAGCATTGTAAGCAGTCTAAATGGGACTTTTTAAAAATCAAATGAGAACGTTAAATAGGGAACAACAAATTGAAAGGGGGGACCCTTTTAAACTGCTGCACCCTGGAAACAACTATGGTTTTTTCGGTCAGTCACTAATTAAATTGTAGTTGTATCAAACTAATAATAATTTGTATTGAACTAAAACTAATATTTATGCAAGAATGAATTAGTTTCAAATCAAATTAAACACATCCTTTAAAACTTTTTTAAACCTTGAGGGGTAGGTTTAGTAAGATGGGCCAGTTGCAGTGCAAACATACAGCAATTTGTATTTTTGTTGCAACACTTACCAAAGTAAACATACAGTCATATGTACTAAGAGAAAATATGTTAATGAAGACAGGTGCAATATACAAATTTAAATATCTGTTGTGTCTTCATAGCGAGATCTGTAGCATTATACATTGCAAGAGTCGAGTGGCATTGTTCAAATAAATAGCGGGAGTTGAGTGAGGGTGCCGGAAGGATAACGTCTATACATGCAAGGGTGCAGAGTAGAGTAGAATGAGCAAATGGAAAATGTCCATTGATACAGACAGGCGGGAAGGTGAGGGAAAGTTCTTAAGAATCCCAGGGAGGCTCAGGCAAACTGCTTGTATGGAGAGAATGGTGGAGATTGAGAGAATCCCTAGTGTGGAAGATGAAAGCCAGGATCTGGTTTTGATTGAAGGAATAAGATGAATCCGATTCTGGGCACAGAAGGTTGAAAACACTCACCAAGCTGTAGAATATGAAGCTCTCGAAGAAGGGGCGAGGGCTGCAGACATGAAATGCTGAGCAGATTGAAGGAGGTTACTGAGAGTAGGATTCAGTCAAATAGCAGCTGGTGAAGCTGGGGTCTGAGGGGGGTTGGGGAAGCAGACAAGAACAACTGATGGAACTTGGATACCGAAAGTAGAGGGAGAAGGGGAGCTGGAACTGAGGGTTGAGGTGGCAGCTGGAACTGAACGAACATGTGTAATCGATTGCTGGGGAAGCTCAGCACCCTTTGCGCTCCATTTTCTGGAAATGAGGGCAGAGATGAGATGTCGACCATCCTATGTGTTAGTTAATACAGGATCGATCAGCGGTTTGATACTATCATGTCTGCTTGGAAAAGTTGAACTCGCATTCAGAGATTTGGGTTTCACAACTGTCCTAGTAGTGGAACTCCTTAACTCATAATCAAGACAGATTTCCAGTCTCACCGCGTGTCTCGCCATGTATTAATGCTGTAATATTTGAGAGGATGTGTGGACATATGAATAGATTGCTGAGAAAGTCAAGCGCCCCTGTGGCAATGTGCCCCGCCTCTGTGTGTATTTTTGTGTTTTATGTTGTATGCTGCCTGTGTTAATGTTGGTGTTTTGTAGTTGGTACACGGGATATAACGGGTTTGAAATTTAAGAATGTCGGTTGATATGGGTAGACAAAAGGCTGAGGCAGGAGGGGAACTCCCGAGAATCCATCAGAGTGACAACAAACTGCAGGAATGGATAGAAAAGCTTCGCAGCGATAGCAAACCGGCTTAAAATATATATAGAACTTATTATACTGTATTATAAGTATTATACTGCCATCTAGAGGTTATGATTAGAATTAAACCATTGGCTTGAGTGAAGCAGGGTAGAATATATGAGGTTATTACGATTAAAATCCTTGTCTATGTTATGTAGAACAACATTTGCTTATTCCTTTAGATTTGAATAGTAAATATTCAAGACATGTTTACGCACTATTTAGATGTCATGATTCGGCGAGTTGAACTCGTCCCCACCAGTTGTGAAAGCGCAGCAACAGGAAGCTAAAAGATTGCAGTACAGAGCACGCAGTGCCTAATGAAGCTGCCTGGTCACCATGGCAACATACCACTCCCCGCAGTCACTCAATGAGGGCGTTACCGTGGTAACCATGGTCTGTGAAGCGCCGGTGGAAAAGTTGTAGTAAAGCAGTGTCATTGGAGCATGTTGTGACCAGTCAAATCACAAGCTGCCACTGGTTGAAATCGAGTTTGTAATGGGCTTTAAGTCTTTAAGACGTTGAACTAACCTGATGGAAGTCCAGGGCAGGATCTTCTGATGGAACGGTAAATTGAGTTGGCTTTGTGGGAGCGGGGGAGGGGGTCTGATTGCAGGCCAGGAGTAAAGAGAGATTCCACAGACAAAGCTTCCTGGTGGATTTAAATAGAGCTAAAGTAAGGCAATCGCTGACAACGGAAATGTTGATGTCTTGTCGAAGGAGCTTGAAAGTTTAGCGGAGGGCCAGTCTTTCTGATAAAGTTGCAGACAAGTTGAGTAATGAAGCTGCGCTTTGGACTGCGCTGTTGCTGGGGTGGAGAGTGGATGGAAAGACTAACGTTGGAGCTCTTGGAGCCGAAAAGAGAAGCTGAATGAAAAGAAGGATCACCTGAGCAGGTAGGAAAAAATGATTGATAATATCTTGGCAGCGCTGTGCAAAGAAATGACCTGTAGTGAGCGAGGCAACGAAGTTTAGATATTAGCGGTGAAGCACGAAATGACAGCGTCTGAGCGTTTGCTACAAAACGAAACATTAGACAGCAAAGGTGCAAGTGATCAGGGCTTAAATAGACAATAGATACTAATTAACAGGAAATTAGAAGCCCCCAGCTCCACACCCCCTGAACCACGCAGGCTAACATTTAATATGCAATTGCATATATATTTAATATCAATTTATGCCACTCAATATAAAGCCTTAGCTAAATTTCTTATGATCGAGTACACTCGCATGAGGACGTCAGTCAGAAAGTGCAAATGTGGTAACGTTACATTGGTAAGCAGAAATCAATGTTTTGCAATGATTATTGTGAAGAGTCTGAATCGGATTAATTTGTTTCCCAAAGCAGATTTTTATTTGGCGGTTTGTCTAGATACGTCAGCAGAATTTCTTGTTGCCTCTTGACTTTAATTTATATGTTTTATTTTCCTTTTACAATGGCCCGACTCGTACTTGCGAGGGGCCGACATAATACTCATGAGACTGTTTCGACTCTGAATACAATTTGTGACGCGCGCAGGTCTCCCTTAGGTGTGGGGCCCTAGGCCGCCGCCTTGCCCTAAGGCCGTCCCTGGTCTTATGAAGTGTCCATCGGCTGTATTACAATAAGGTACAATGTGATCATGTGATTGGGGTGTTCAGTCGGCAGTATAATGATGACGTCTATATGATGACGTAAAAGCTGCACACGCATGACGAGAGCTGCTTGGCTGGAGGATCCAGGCTGCAGAGATACACTCTGTGTGTGTGATTACTGCAGTCTATATATTTAGCAGGGTTTAGGACCCAGGGGAGTCCTGTGACAGGCATGCATTCGGTGTGTGAGGCAAGTTCACATACTTAGCCACGCACCTGCACCCCGTCCATACCCCCTACCCCCTACAACTTAAAACAAACAAAACACTTTAAACACAAAGGCTTTTTTAAAGAGCCAACCGCATTTTCACGAAAGTGTTAATCCTGTTACGATTTACTTTCATACAATTTAAATGCAGTTACAGTACGTGCTGATACTGCCCTCAGATTATAATAAACATCGCTTTATAGAGCAAGTGTGTTTTAAATGTATTAAGGTTTCTTAAAATAAATCCAGGAACAATATACAATATATATTAAGTATGGATTATTCCTGGGTGATATAATACAGTACAGATCCAAAGAATAGTTTTCACGTGTATAGCCCATATTAAAGATAATCAAACAAGGGTGTTTAAGGCTGACAAGCAGATTTGAAATCTGCAGCAAATTTGGTTACTGATAGTCTATCGAAAAGGGTTTCTGAAATACAAACAAAAGATCTGGATTATTATTTTTTTTATTATTGAAGTACATTAACAACCCCATAAACAAAGGGTTTCAACAACATTAAAAATGGTTTAAACTTTTTTTTTCTTTCTTTTCATTAACGATGACTGGTTTTGGGAAGCAACGACCCCACGAGACTCAACACTCCGGTGCAGTAATAACGTTTTTTCAGATTTAACCCTTTCATGTGCATATTCTTTGAAAAGTCCCCCAAGAAATCCTCTTAGATTTTACTTTATAATTAGTTAGTTTTTAAAAAATGTAACCACCTTTTTTTAAATTTTTATTTTATTATTATTTCATTCTTAGCAGAAATATTTTTATATATATTTGGATTCATTATTCATATGTCCTCATTTGAGGACACTGCATTTAAGTTCCCTCCCATCTCAGTATAATTGTAGTTATTAGAGTCCTACGCTTACTTGTGGAAATTTCCCATACATGTTTGGCATACAGCTATATTGACTACCTGTAAAGTTCGGCATACAGGTATACTGGCTACCTGTAAAGTTCAGGATTACTTTAAAAATTCTCCTGCTCACCTACAATGCCCTTTATCACACAAGTCCTGAGTACCTCTTCAACCTGCTGACCTGTTAAGTCCCTGCCCGCAAGCTGAGGTCCTCCGACTCTGGCCTGCTTGTTATCCCCGAGCAAAGGTGCACCACACTTGGAGAACGGTCATGTAGCTTCATGGCTCCGACTCTCTGGAACTCTCTCCCAGCTTTGGTACGTGATGCTCCCACCGTCGCTCGCTTTAAATCAACTCTCAAGACCCCTCTTGTTCTCTCTTGCTTTCCATGCTCTTTAAGCCTGATATCTGTTATTAGTTGCTGTGTCTCTGCTACGTCTGATCTTTCACTGTATCTTACGATTCTATATGACATACGCATCCACAATGTTTAAGAATTTTCACAGCCTAGCCTTGTATTTAATGTATTATGCTTGGTTTTTCACTGTATTTAATGTATCATGCATTGTTTTTTACTGTATCTTGTAAAGCACTTTGTGATTGTGGTCCACTATGAAAGGTGATAAATAAAGACTGATTGATTGATATTGCATTTGCCACATCGAAATCTGGTCTTTTTGCATGCAGTCATGACACTGATTTCTCTTTCTCTGTCTTTACTGACCAGTGAGCGCCCACTTCTTGGTATCGGGCAGTTGCATCTGGTGGTTTTCTCTTGAGTGGGAGTGTGTGTTTGTGTGTGTGTGGGGTGGGGGGGGGTCATGTTTTCAGAGGGACTCCTCTTCCTCGCTTCTCCAAAGTGTCCATGCTGATTACAGCAGATGCAGTAGATACCTTGAATTGAAGCAGGTCAAGTGATGTATTTGTGGCATGCCACTTGTGAATAATCCACTCGTTGACAACAGCTAGGTTAAGAAAGTGGTAGAAGATTCACATGTACCACCTCTTCTGATGGGTGGTTTTGGTGGTACAAAGCAATGAGGTGGTCCATCTTATTCACATCTTCTATGTGATAGTTGTACAAATTCACTGAGTTTGGGCGGTCAATTTCCACTTTCGGCCCTATCACCCCAGCAAAAAATGGTTAAGATTATATATATATATATATATATATATATATATATATATATATATATATATATATATATATATATATATTACACTGTGGTTTGCAGAAGTATTCATCCCCCTGCAAAGTTTTTGCATTTTGTTGGCACCTCAGCGTACTCCACAACGATTTCAAATTAGACTTTACATGTAGAAGCTACGCTACACAAACTACTCCACATTGTTAAAGTTAAAAAAAATGCATATAGAATATAAGTAAGATTTACAGGGAAAAAGATCTCGGTTGCGTAAGTATTCAACCCCTTTGCTACTGCAGCCCTAAATCAGCTAAGGTTTGTTTGAAAGGTCACAAAATTAGTGAAATGATTTCAGCCTGTGTGTACTCAAAGTGGTTTAACTTGTAGATAATTTCCCTCAGGTAAAAAAAGACTTTCAAGCTGCAATCCACATAGTGATCTGTAACAGGGCCTTGTTTGTTTATTTTTAGAACGGAGTCTCCCCCTCCGCACCTGTGCACTGTGTTATTTTGTATTTGTGTTTTTTGATTTATTATTGTATTTATATGACGGCGAAGCGGCATGTGTTTTGTTGTTTTTGTTTAATTTAAAACGTGTTCTTCCAGAGGCGAGATTGGTGCTCGTCCTCAGAATAACTAGAATAATTACTAGCCAGTTAAACCCCTCGGCCACGATATATAAACCTGCTGCTCTCTGCACTCCAGGTGGGAGTTATGAAGTGGGTGTGGTAGGAGCGAGAGCAGAGAGTGAGAGGAGCGAGAGAGAAACGAAACTTATTTAAAATTAAAGTATACAGGAACAGTGACAGCGACTGCCCAGCCTGACCTGTATTTTGTGTTTGTGATTTTGTTTTGTTTTAACATTTTATTTTTGCTCCGTGAGCAAGTGTTTTGTGTTTAAACCTTTTATTTTATTTTTGTATTTGAATAAACGGTGCGCACAGCGTCTTTTTGTTTTGAATCTGCAGTACTTGGTGTCAGTGTTTTTCCCTTCCTGCTCTGACCTGATGTCACCGCACAGCCACCCTGTCACATGATCCAACAAAGCAACCATGATGACCAAGGAGCTTTCAAAACAAGTCAGGGATAAAGTGGTAGAGAGGCACAGAGCAGGAGAAGGGTACAAGAAATTTTCAAAGGTGCTGATTATCCCTCTCAGCACAGTGAAGTCCATCATTAGAAGACTGGCTCTACCTCCGCTACGCTCCCCTGCCTCCCGAGCCCGCTCCTTCTCCACCCTTGCTCCGCAGTGGTGGAACGACCTTCCTACAGATGTCAGGACTGCCCAGTCCCTGACCACATTCCGGCGCCTCCTTAAGACTCACCTCTTCAAACAGCACCTGTAGAACTCCTCTGTTGTATCCTGGGACACTATCACCCTTCATTTAAATATGCTTTATTTTGCTCTTATCTGCCCCCTATTTTACTGCATTTAATCCTGTACCTCAGAATATTGTAATCTCCCAAGTGTTTAATCTGTAGTATTTTGTACTTAATCATATCCTGATGTAACTATCACTACTTAATCATATCCTGATGTAACTTTCACTATTATCTGCTGTATTATTGAATTGTGGTTTGTCACACTTGAGAATTATTGTATTTCTTGTTCTTATTGTATGACTTATATTGTAACACTTGAATGTATTTGTATTTGCTTGCGATTGTAAGTCGCCCTGGATAAGGGCGTCTGCTAAGAAATAAATAATAATAAAAATAATCATTAAGAAGTGGAAGATGCATCATATCACCCAACTCTACCCAGATCAGGTCGCCCTCCTAAACTGAGCAAGCAGGAAACTGGTTCAGGATATCACTCTGAAGCCAACAATGACCTTGAGAAGGTTTTGTGGTCAGATGATTCAAAAATTGAACTTTTCTCGTCCAAGTGTGAAAAGTCACGTCTGTTGCAAGCCCAACACTGCATCTTACCCAGTCGACACCATCCCAACTGTCAAGCATGGTGGTGGCAGCATCATGTTATGGAGATGCTTCTCCTCAGCAGGGACTCGGAAGCTTGTCAGCACAGAGGGGGGAATGGATGGTTTAAAATACAGGTGAATCCTTGAGGAAAACCTGTTTGAGTCAGCCAAGACTCTGAAACTGGGGAGGAAATTCATTTTCTTTACAAGTTTTGTTGACATTTAACCACCTCCTCATATAACAGTGTTCAGTTTAACCACTACAGCTTTGAATAAAAATAGTTTGTTTGAAAAACTGTGCAAAATTATTTGTAATTCAACATAATGTGACATTATTGGTAGGGGGTGAATACTTCTGCAAACCACTGTATATATGTGTGTATGTAGATAGATAGTTATACAGTCACCTCCAAAATTATTGGCACCCTTGATAAAGATGAGCAAAAACGGCTGTATAAAATAAACAACACAGGGAATGAGCTATATTTTATGCTCAAATATATGGGAAAACCATATTCTTTTATTATAATACAATTGCTCAGAGAAAAAAAAAATTAACAAGTAATAAAACATTTTCTCAAAAAGATAGGTGTCAGAATTAATGGCACCCCTAAGGATTCTTATAAATAAAAATTAAATATAAAATTAAATCTTCATTCTACTACTTTAAGTTCATCTCAGTCTTAAGGAACTGTATTGTGGCCTTCCATGGCTTCCTGTTTCACTGGGGTATAAAAATGAGGTAATACACATATGAAATCCATTTGTCATCCATCACCATGGAGAAAGGCAGAGAACTCACAAATGAAAAGAGACAAATGGTTGTTGACCTTCATAAATCAGGCAATGGGTCCAAAACAATAGCTAAAAAACTAAATATACCACTTACCACTATTAGGGCAATAATTAAGGAGTTCAAAACCACTGGAACAGTGGTAAACTTGCCTGGTAGAGGACGCAAGTGTATCTTGCCCCACGCACAGTGTGGCAGATGGTTTGGGAGGCAAAGGGAAATCCAAGGGCCACAGTTGGAGAATTACAGAACTTGGTTGCATCTTGGGGTCACCAAGTCTCCAAATCTACAATTAGACACCACCTCCATGCCAAAAGGCTATTTGGAAGGGTTGCCAGAAAAAAGCCTTTATTGAGAGCAACCAACAAACGTAAGCGCCTTGAGTTTGCTAAACGGCATTGACACGTCGATTGGAACCGGGTCAGATGAGACGAAAATAGAGCTCTTATTGAGAGTAACCAACAAACGTAAGCACCTGGAGTTTGCTAAACGGCATTGGCACTTCGATTGGAACCGGATCAGATGAGATGAAAATAGAGCTCTTTGGCCACGCACACCAGTGGTGGATTTGGCGTCGAAAGAAGGATGTGTGTGCAGAAAAGAACCTCATACCTACTGTAAAATATGGTGGTGGATCTAAGGTCAACGGCATCATGAACTCTACCCAGTACCAGGACATTTTAGCCAAAAACCTGGTTGCCTCTGCCAGGAGGCTGAAACTTGGCCGCAAGTGGATCTTACAGCAAGACAATGACCCCAAGCACACATCAAAATCCACAAAGAAATGGTTAATTAACCACAAAATCAACATTTTGCAATGGCCATCTCAGTCTCCGGACTTGAACCCCATTGAAAACATGTGGTTTCAATTGAAGAGGGCAGTCCATAAGTGCAGACCGAAGGATATCAAGGATCTGGAAAGATTCTGTATGGAGGAATGGTCTAAGATCCCTCCCAATGTGTTCTCCAGTCTCATTAAACATTATAGAAAAAGACTCGGTGCCGTTATCCTTGCAAGGGGAGGGTGCACAAAGTACTGAAAACAAGGGTGCCAATAATTGTGACACTTCATTTTTTTTGGAAATAAATTTATAATTTGAGAAATGTGTAATTTGGGTTGATTCCATTGAATCAAATATATTCCACACGTTGGAAAATTACAATATAGCTCAGTACTGGTATTATTTTGTACTGGTCTTTTTTGCTCATCTTTATCAAGGGTGCCAATAATTTTGGATGTGACTGTGTATGTGTGTGTGTGTGTGTATATATATATATATATATATATATATATATATATATATATATATATATATATATATATATATATACTGTATTGTGGCAATGTGGTGAGTGAATACAGGTGAGTGCAGTGCAGAGCGAATATAAAAACAGACAGACAATGATTTCCAGGTGCAAAGGTGTTTATTGATTTAATTAATTATGTCCAGAGCCTTATGGCAAACACCTGTAAATAATAATGTTGGAGTGATACAGCGGCGTGTATCACTCGGTATTTGTAAATCCCCGGGTTTGACCCGTAACCAAAAGTTCAGTTTTACACTAAACACAAACACAGTTCTTAGTGATAGTGAATACGTGCAAGTGGTGTAATACAGTTATCCGTGAAATGCAGGGGTGAAAGTGATGTCCGGGTTTATGCTGGCTTTCGCTACAGCTCCGGATCGTGCAACTGGTAGTCTATTAAAAAACAGACGACAGTTAACAAAACACTAACAAACACAAGACAAAACTCACAGTTCACGATACAGCACACAGACTCCTTGTAGGTTTTCAACACTAACCATTTACCAAGGAACAGATCACGTCAGCTATGACCCCTATTTATATCCTCACTCATGACCCCTAGGTTAACGAGCGCATCTGCTCCTCCAATTCCCTTTACTCCCCCCTCCCAGGAAAAATAATCCACATTTTGGTGGTCTTTCCCTGCACGGTGTACCATGTGGTACATGAAGGCCTGCAATGCAAGATACCACCGAGTTATCCGGGCATTGCTGTCCTTCATTGTGCTTAACCACTTGAGTGGGGCGTGGTCAGTGATGAGGTCAAATGAATGCCCCAGCAGGTAGTATCTCAAAGAGTGAGTAGCCCATTTGATGGCCAAACACTCTTTTACGACAACGGAGTAGTTGCGCTCTTTAATAAATGTATATGATAAATTTCTTTTTCATTACAGCGATCAGGCTAATATCATAATTCACCTTTCCTTAGCCTGAATCACTTTATATGGCCCCTGCCATTTAGCACATAGTTTTGATTCTGAGGAGGGAAGCAGCAGCATTACCTTGTCTCCAGGTCGAAAGGTTCGAATTAACCCTTTGCGGTCCATTTATTCAGCGCTGTTTTTGCTCCTGATTCACAAATCGTCTCAGCATCGCCTTCAAGGTCTGATTAAAACGTTCCACCAAACCGTCCGTCTGTGGATGATAAACAGACGTCCTGATGGGACGTATTTTTAATAGTTTGTATACTTGCTGTAACGTATTAGACAAGAAATTAGTTCCATGATCAGTCAAGAGTAGGGATCCCTACTCTAGCCATAATCTGCACTAGCTATATCCCTTTCATTCAGTCAATACAGCATATAGGGGATCAGGTGATGCTGCGTATACTACCCTGGCTTAGAAACTCTACCCGTTGTGACGGCTGACAGCTGCTGAGGAAGCATTCAACACCACGCTTGGGCAAATATGGGTAGTGGGCACTAGAAAGGGAGATGGTGGATACTGATGAAATTGGACTGAAGTGCAGCATTAGTTAGTTTTCAAAATTGCCACTGCCTGCTGTATCCTGCACAAACTCTTGTCAACAACAAAATGAGGTGGAATCAGTTGCTGCCTGTGAGACAGACAGGGAAGGTTACCAGTGTTGCCAAGTCTCACAAGAAAAAAACAGCAGAACTGCCTTTCAAACAAGCCCAAAACAAGCGAACCCATGTTAGAGTATGGGTGTTTATGCAAATGTGAACCCGCACGCTCAAAAAACAAGCCCAATCCCCCTTATTATAACTTGTGGACTTGGAAATTGTGAAGGTTTCCTCAGCCGCCAGTTTCAATTGGACAGCAGCGATCTAAGGAGGCTCGTGCTGTCAGAGATTCTCTCCTTTCTTTTAAATTGTGTTGGATTTGCTGTTGTGTTAAATAATAATGATGGAAACATATAAAACACAATCAATACATTCATTTTCAATTTTATTTGGCCAGCTCTGAGTGGGAATCAACAACTTGTTGGATGTTGTTGCGCTGTTTTGGGAGATCGAGCTGGCTCATGACATCCAGTTCACCAACTATATTTATTAACGTGGAGGGCAGACATGTGTTGTTATTTGGACATAGCTGGGACCAAAAAGAGGACGGGATTTAATTCAGTTAGACATTTAAGCAGCTCACTGTTTAACTTTAGCGTAGTTTTTACAGCAAGGGTATTCTCAAACAGCTGCTTTTAATATTATAACAAGGGCATAACACAATTCATGGTAAGTGGTTTTATGCAGAACTGTAAACCCACAAGAGATATACAACATAACAGACTAGACACATCAAAAAACAAGCCAACACATTATCATTAAGGTGAACTACACCACTGCTAACCATAAAATCACCCATCAGCCACTACTTTATGCCATCTTGGAATCCACAGTAACAACTGACCTGCTGCCTTGCAGTATTTATAGTTAAGGATAAACACGCTCATTAACGTTTACACGGTTTCTATGCAAATCTGGGCGTGGATTTTCCCATGTGTTTCGTCATTTATAAGAGTAAATGAGATTTACCCTATCTCTCTTTGACCGTTTTTTTCTGCCACAAACCTGATTTACACAAGTAATTCTCCCAAACGTGCACGCGCATCGCCGTTTCACGTGTAAATTTACCAGGCATGGAAACCCCAAGACTGTCATTGTTTTGTTGCTGCTGTCGTTCCACTCGCAGCCACTAGAGGGCACTAAATACCACTGCAGTCCAACATTCATATATTGTCACCCTACCTCTGATGGTATTTATCGTTTATGACTATTATCACAATTCCAAACAAGCTTTGTTGTGCAATGCCTCAACTATTGACTTCAGTGCACTGTGCAATTGTTATATGCTTTGCCATCTCCCTTCAGAAATTCATCCTTGAGCAATATGATTCACTACAGTCAGACTACATATCATTAGAACCCCTTATCAACAAAGTTTATATTTTCAGAGTGAAGTCCATAAAGTTACACTTCAAACTGAGTGGTGTGGTGGAAAAGAACACCACCCTCCAAGACAGAGACACACATTCTTACATGAGAACGTATGCAAAACATTACAAGAGAGGAGGCCATTTGGCCCTCTTGAAGAATTCCAGTAAATCAACAATGACGACATTGCTCTCAACCCATTGTGAAGAAGAAAGTGCCACCTTCCCTCTGTGTTACAGAACTACTGGGTGTGGAATTATTTTGTTGTCCCTTTTATTTATTTATTTAAAATGTTATTCACTGGAAAAGCCATATGAGATACAAACTGCTCATTTACAACAGCTTCCCAGGAGGAAGGCAGGAGCAAGTTACAGTCAAATACAAGCATACAGTTTTACACTCCATGAGTTAGTGTATTCAGTTCCATTGCATGCAGTCACAAGGCTGATTCAAATGATCAAACAGCAGTCTCTTAAAATGAGAACGTGTCTCTGTGGATCTGAGTTCTGTGGGTAATTTATTCCAGAGGGGGCAGCAAAAGCAAAAGCTTTCCTTCCAATAGTACTTATCACTGTTGGTATTTTGAAATGTTTAGTATAACCGGTATTTCTTAAGGAATAAACACAATGAAACTCCTGGAACAGACTATTTCGACAGACAGGCAGTTTTTATTCAGATCCCTTGCTTCAATCCTTGCTTTTTTACTCACTAAAGATGTCCCCTGGATAGATAACAGATCCCTCTTTAAATGGAAAAGATATTAAGAAAGCAAGCCATCCTGCAAAAGCTCTGCGATCCCAAAATCTATTTACTAGGATTGACAAACAACCCATTGACCCTAATCAACCTCAATCACCTTTCTTACAAAATGTTGGTGTCCTTGAAAAGACAATCACACTCTTGTACAATCACTTCTAAGTAAATGTGCATGAATGGAGACAATAAGTGCAGCCGACATTATTAGGAGTTCAACAATGACCAGGCAAAACAGCATTAAAACACAGAAGGAGGATCGACACAACAAATATACTCATTCTACTGGGAAACTCAAATACAGCACAAGGTACTGCATTGATTACAATAGTGTTTAGTAATGAGGGTGTTCTCTTATATATATATGCTTTTCCAGTGTTTTTATTATCATTTCAATATACAGTACTGGTACAAAGTACAGTATGGCAAGAACAAATGATTTACAGCAAGCCATGGGGTGGGGGTTGCATTGCTCACCATGTTTCCTCACTCAGACCCCTTACTTACTAAATACTGTGCTATCACTGAGTAGATAATTGGCTTCTCTTTAAAAATATGCTAAATATTTTAATGAGGAAGATATCTCACAAGTACAGTGGTACCCGAAATAATCAATTTACTAACAATGTTGAATGACTGGGTGGAGCATTTGTTCTCTATTTTACCCCAAACATTTCCCTGAGTGTTGACTGCCAAGACTGGTACACTATTCAATGCAGTGCTGTCCTGGGCAGGTAAAATGAAATGAAAAAGAAAAAGAAAATGTCATACCCAGTCATTCTGCATTGGTAGTCATTGAGGGTGATTAATATTCATATGAAGGAATTATTTAACTAGTGTGAGGGAAAAGGGCGCTGGCCCTTTAAGGAAATCTGGCAGTGTAAAACTACAGGTACCAGAATGCCCAGCACTGCAATTACAAAAGGGGCGGGGCCAGTGAGTATATAAGGAAGTGCACAGAAGAGTCAGAGGTATTGACGTGGGGAGACAGCCATGTCTCTGCTGGGAGACATGCCGCTATTGAAGCCTGTGGAGAGAAGCAGTATTAGAGTGAGTAGTTTGAGCAATACGCGGCCTGAGCGGGACCGACCATTGTGTGTTTATATGTAAAAGTTTATGTAAGAACTGTGCTGTTTTATCATGACGCAGTGGGTGGGTATAATCACTGCTAGGTTTAATATGTAACGACAGTAAACTCCCGGTTTGGAGATAGACAAGCAAGAGAGGAGACCATTGTGTGGTATAACCATTTATTATTGTTTACAACAGATACTTGGGAAAAGGAGACCCTTGGGTGTTATAATCTGTTATTGTTGTTTACAACTAAAGGAACAAGAAGGAATCTTTGTATCAAACGATACCAGACTGTGCTGAGATGGTTGTCAAAGCGCAGCAGGGCCATCCTTCACTGTTCCTGGAGGGGAAGCCATTTCCCCAACTTACTTGTGCTTTACTGTTCCCGGAGGGGGAGCCAATTCCCCGACTTACCTGTGCTTTACTGTTCCCGGAGGGGGAGCCAATTCCCCGACTTACCTGTGCTCTACTGTTCCTGGAGGGGGAGCTAATTCCCTGATGTACCTGTGCTCCACTGTTCCTGGAGGGGGCGACAGTTCCCCAACTTACCTGTGCTTTACTGTTCCTGGAGGGGGCGACATTTCCCCAATCTATCTGTGCTACCCAGTCACAGGATCAAGAGAGGTCATTCCCAGCCGGCGGAAGAATGCTGAGACCAAACAGGGAATCGTATATTTAAAGCTCTAGAATAGAGAGGGATCAAGAAGTGAGTTAGTTAATGTCCGTACAGGACTAGGGACTATTAACTGACAATTGTAAATAAAAATCAACTCGCAGTGTATTTCCTGGTCCAGTCTCGTCTATTGGGGAAATTACGCCAACTAGTGGCAAAAATCGGAGTGACAGTTTACACTAGTTTCATGTCATTTTAGTTGCCCCTATACAGTAACTGTTATAGTCTGCAACCTAATCAGCTACTGTGCCCCACCCCTTTTGGTTGTTAACTTTACTGGAAACAACTCTCAAGTGATACGTCAGTTTAACACATTCCGCCCATTTCAAACACATCTTACACTTACTGTATCACTTCTGCTTTCTCACTTTGTTAGCATCCTGTCCTTCTGCTAACAGTTACTTCTCAGGTCAAGAAAAACAAATAGAAAAATATATTATTTAAAAGAAAATTGACTAATCAACTAATTTTAAATTTTAGAACCAACATACACAGCAGCCAGCCAATTCAAATTTACCCGCATACTAGTTACATTGGCCATACACCAATCTGCTCACCATTATTCTGTTTTGATTTAAAATGAAAGGACCAGGTTATACGATCTACATTTTCCTCATGCTTTTATTTCTCAATGTAATATCCTAGAATGAGACTGAATATACAATGTGGGGGTGTCAGGATGTGGGGTCCTAATACCTGCTGCACAGGTGGGGTAAATGTACAGGGGGAAAAAAAGATACAACTGATCTGTCAAAACAGCCTCTTAATGCTATAAAACCCTGTATAGAACTACAGCAGCTACTTAACATGGTGTCTATATCAAGTTGTAATCTAGTGTGCTGGCATTGCCTGCTGTGTGCTGAGCAGAGCCTTGCTGTACTGTCCTGTACACAGGGCAATGCTGGCGGGACCACACTAGAGCCTCGCTGTACTGTCCTGTGCACAGGGCAATGCTGGCGGGACCACACTAGAGCCTCGCTGTACTGTCCTGTGCACAGGGCAATGCTGGCAGGACCACACTAGAGCCTCGCTGTACTGTCCTGTACACAGGGCAATGCTGGCAGGACCACACCAGAGCCTCGCTGTACTGTCCTTTAATTAGTTAGTGAGCAAGCCTGGTAAATAATGATCCAAGCAGTAACTGTAATTGAAAATTATACAAAACGCACACAATAGGATATTAAACAGGTAGGACCTGACATTTAGAAAATGTAAAAGGTATAAAGTGTTCTTAAACTGCTCCTAATGTCCCTGTTATTTATTTTGGTAGCTGATTAAACCACAGTGAACAATATTATGTGTGGGAAAGAGCTAACATTTTTCAGGTCTCGTTTCATTATCACACAGTCAGCATGCTGTCTTATCTTCAGTCACTTAATTGTTCTGTAAAGGTTTTCTCTCCTAATCTGACTCGTTTGTTTTCATGATACATTAACACAGTGTTGCATCTTGTAAAGATGTTTAAAGTAGGAAAAGTTTCTGTGGCAAAGTGGTTGATTGGGTACAGGTGCAGGAGTGATGCAGTGCGTAATTAAGCAGACAGAGAGGTTTGAAATCCGGTTTGGAAACAGTTTTTATTTATATCCAGGTCTGGTGATCAAATAATAATCCCTGGCAATACACAGCAATGTGTAGTGCACAGAGTATATACAACAGGTTGCAGTCCCAAACAATAAACACAAATATCCATCCCACAATATACTAACACGGTCACCAGTCCTGGGTGCGTGCAGTAGTGCTCGTGGTGGGTAATACAGGTTTATAACAGTGACAATAGTGCAGTGCTGTTCCAGGTTTTGGTGCTGGCCCTTGGCGACAGCTCCGGAACGTGTTAGCCATCTAACAATAACAAACAAGACACTGATGATACGCATACTCACTGCTCTCTTCTCGGGTCCTTTCAGATTTAAAATACAAACCAAAGCGAAGGAACAGATTGCGATTCTCCGTCCCCTTTTATGCCATCACACATGACCCCTTGGTTTTAATGGTGAAACAACATCTATAGTAAATATTTCCTTTTTGGCCATCAGTTGTAGGCAAAATTCCCATCTTTCATTAAAAAAAAAAAAAAAAAAACATTTATAAAAATTCACTGTTAAAAGTGTTTTACAACCAGCTACAGTAACATTTCATTACTGATTTACTAAAAAACAGTGCAGTGATAAATGCAGATTTCAGGCAGAGTTTCAGAAACGATAGCTGATGAAATTTTCCCCCATATCTTTTCAGTGCATTGCATTTCTACATTAGAGTTTTCTGCAGCAGACCCCTGAAAATGCAGTGTGAAACGGTCATGTCTAACCCCATGGCGAATCTTAACCCGAGAATTGTAGAGCACGGCAAACGTGAATGCATGCAGGCCTGAACTCGGGTGAGTCACCCCGGGTTTTGGTGGTCTAGTGTGAAAAGCCCTTATGTGTAAATGTACCTTTGCGTGTGGTGCTGTCTGTGTCTCCCCTGTAAGTGGCTGTTATTTGTCTGTGCCCATTGGTCCTGGTGTGCGGCTGAGGACAAATGGGAAGTGTTTAAAGCTCCAGCACCCGTTAACATAAAGGAGAGGATCTATGTTATAAAAGGGTGCTGCGTCGCCAATTATTTGTTGTTGTTGCTGTGCTGATTTGGTTGTGTTCCAGAAAGCCGTGAAGCAGTCAGAGCAGTGGCCTCTGAATAGGTGCTAGATTAGCGTCCCGAAGTAAAAGATTTGGAACTGATTTGATCGTGTTGTCTCCCTTCTTCCCTCCCTGCCTGCGCATAACGCTACAATAGCCAGCATTTAAATGAAAAATGTGCTTGTTTCTGGTTTTTAAAAATGACACAGAAAGGTCCCGCATTCACACAACTTGAACATGTGACCTAATTTTAAGCTATGGCTTTTTTTTGTTTGTTTGTTTGCTTTTATCATAAATAATGTTTTGTTCACTAAATTGTTATGTAGCACAAATCAGTGACATGAACAATGTCTTTACATATGCATAAAGTGAACATATGCATAAAGATATTGACCAAACAAACAAAAATAATATCGAGGTCCTACTATTCTATATATTTTAAAACAAAGCCAGCAACACGTTTGTATTCTATGTGACACATCCCAACATTACCAAACTCATAGTTTTGAAGATTATGAGCCATATCTGTTCACTGGACTGTTTTAAAAGGAAAAACTAAATAAAAGTCTTGCCATGGCACACAACCTTGTTCTGTGTCTAAGTGGTGACTTTCGCATAAATAATAATAATAATAATAATAATAATAATAATAATAATAATAATGTTGCACTTTAAACGACTTAAAGAAGTTAATAAGATGGATCAATGAAGGAATTTGTAAAGAAACACATTTCAGATTGCAATAATTTGTAGGCTATATATAAATGTATAACAATAAAATTATTTTGTTGAAAATATCAGTTCAACTATACTACTATTGTCCAGCTGACTACTACTACTGCTGGTACCATGAAGAAAATAATAATAATGCTATGAGTACAACTGTACAATTACTACTAATGTATGATAATAATAAAACTGTTGGATAACTGTTGGGCAGCAGTGTGGAGTAGTGGTTAGGGCACTGGACTCTTGACCGGAGGGTTGTGGGTTCAATCCCCAGTGGGGGACACTGCTGCTGTACCCCTGAGCAAGGTACTTTACCTAGATTGCTCCAGTAAAAACCCAACTGTATAAATGGGTAATTGTATGTAAAAATAATGTGATAACTGTATAATGTGAAATAATGTATAATGTGATATCTTGTAACAATTGTAAGTCGCCCTGGATAAGGGCGTCTGCTAAGAAATGAATAATAATAATAATAATAATATATAGGGATGTTCAGTAACTCTGATCTATAGATTTTACCACACAGTTGCCAGGGTGGTAATCTTTGATAAAAACAAGACCTGTTTTGTAATGGGACAGCCCATCTCTAGTGTGTCCAATAGGAATGCATGGGCAGGGTCATGTATTTATTTCCAGTCTTTTGGATCGTTTCCAAGTCGCGTCTGGTGTTGATTGATATTCGGTGACTTCGCTCGCTCGTGTTGCTCGTGTCCAGTGTGGATGCAGTTAACTTACCGGTATAGTAAAAATATTTGCTTATATTGGTAAATTCCAGTAAGAGCACGTAGTAAGTATTATAAATGGATGAGAAAGATTTCAAATAAGAGCAATTACAAAAAACGTGAATACGGATACGTATAAGAGTAAAATCAATGAGCAGTTCTGATTTCATGGGTAGGTCATTCCACCACTCAGGGGCAAGGGTGGAGAAGGAGCAGGCTCTGGAAGGGGGGGAGCGGAAGGGGCGTACAGCTAATCTGCCGGTAGTGGAGGAGCGGAGAGGGCGAGAGGTGGTGTAGGGAGAAATGATAGTCTGGAGATAGGATAGTTCTAAATTGTATGTGGGCAGCGATAGAGAGCCAGTGCAGGGAGCGAAGTAGCAGTGTAGCGTGGGAGAAACGAAGAAGGTAAAATACAACTGATATTAGCGTATAGTATACTCTCCTTCTGTCATTGTGTGGCCAGTAAGTGTATTTTACAATAAGAATTAGTAAGATTGTGGGACACTTCATTCAAAATGACATGGACACACTATAATTATCTAGGTCACAAAAAGTGACTAAGCAAACTTAACAATATGGGATATCGCTGTCAGGCGGTAGGGATTTGCTGAGCTTCATAGCAAAGATGCCAATAGGCCTCTGCGCGAGCTGATGTGTAAGCCCGCCCCTTTGGAAGCTTACAATACGCAGCACGCAGAGATCCTCTTCCTCTTTTGCCTTCAGCCTATGTAGGATTGAGCAGGTAGCCTAAGTTTTCTCTTTGAGAATACTCACTCACTGATTGTACTCGTTTAGCTTTTCAGCTTGAGAAGCTGGCTATCGCCCCTTCTCAGAGTTGATTTCAGTGTACGCTCTTCGGAGCATTTAATATATATATTTTATATATATTATATTTTCACTCTCACGCTTTGCTTCGGCATTGCGTTCTGTCCGCGTTGGCCTCTTCGCCACCCATCTTCCTTACATATTAGTATTTTTATTAATTATTATTATTATTATTATTATTATTATTATTATTATTATTATTATTATTTATTTAGCAGATGCCTTTATCCAAGGCGACTTACAGAGACTAGGGTGTGTGAACTATGCATCAGCTGCAGAGTCACTTACAATTACGTCTCACCCGAAAGACGGAGCACAAGGAGGTTAAGTGACTTGCTCAGTGTCACACAATGAGTCAGTGGCTGAGGTGGGATTTGAACTGGGGACCTCCTGGTTACAAGCCCTTTTCTTTAACCACTGGACCACACAGCCTCCTTAATATTAATATTAATATTAATATATTATATTTGGGGTTTTTTGTATTTGTCTGTTCTCTCCCTTAGGTAGTAGAATAGAGTTTAGAGGACGGATTGTGCGCTTGGCCTTAGGCCGTGTAATTTTTTGCAGCCTCGGTCTCGGTCGCCTGCAGCGAGACCCAGTGTGCAGTCTGCTGCTGCAGTCACTCCAATAAATACCACCCGCGGCTTGTAAACATCACTGCTGCGTGGTAGCTGTAGGGCTGTAGCCCACTTTACAGCGATTGTTTTGCACTAGTTACAGTGCTGCTGCAGCGCTGTAATAATAAAAAAATTTCCATACATATATAAGGAAGACGACCACCAAGTGCACCTATACAGGCAGTAGCACCATAGGTAAGTATAACACAGCACCATTGTCTTTTAAGACAAAGACACTGTACTAGCACTTAGCGACTCCGCTCTGCGGGTCAACTGACGCCCTGGCGTCTCGTGCATAGCGTCTCGACGCTTGGTACTCGCGCTTCGGAGCTCTTGGTGTCAGCGCTTCAGCCCCTGTGCAGTGCTTCGGCGCTCGGTGCATAGCGCTTCGGCGCTCTTGGTGTCAGCGCTTCGGCACTCTTGGTGTCAGCGCTTCGGCGTTTGGTGCAGTGCTTTGGCGCTTGGGGCTCGATGCTCGGTGCACATACCTTTGGCGCCTCAACGCACGGCGTCCTGGCGCTCAGTGCTCTGCACACGCACTCAATGCACACCCTTCAACGCTTGGTGCTCGGCGCTCGACACTCAACGCTCGGTGCTCAACGCTTTGGCGCTCGGCGCTCGGTGCACGCACCCTTGCCGCTTTGGCACGTGGTGCTCGGCGCACGGTGCGCGACGCCTCGGTGGTCGGCGCTCAGTACACGCACCCTCGACGCATCAACGTTTGGTGCGCGGCGCTTCGAAGCTCGGTGCTTGACGCTTCAGCACGCGGTATCGCCGCTTCGACCAGTACATAATTGACACGCAAGGCTTCGGCGATTGGGGTGTCATAAACATGTCCGGGTTCCACCGTTGTGTCACCTGCGAGGCAAAATTGCCGGCGAACGACCCACATGAGGACTGCGTGGCGTGTCTGGGTCCAGACCATGCTGCGTCTGCCTTAGCAGACAGGACGTTCTGCGCATTGTGCGTGAATTTTCAGATGCGCACTCTCTGCCAGAGGGCAAGGAAAGTGGTTGGGGGTCACTCCCCCTCCTCAGGGTCTTCCCACACCCTATCTGCCCTGCCGTTGTCTTCAGTGACTCTGCCAGTGAAGCTATGGCTGTCCAGGAGTCCGTCTTCCCAGCTTACGGCTGGTCAAAGGTCTCCGGACACCAGACGCGCTCGGGAACGTTCTCCCATAGCCCGTCTATGCAGCCGCGAGGTCCCTCCCCTCGCAGGGAACACCCCCGCTGGGCCTCAAGATCCTGTTCCGGGTCACCTTGCTGAAGAGGATGTTCTCGTTCTCCTCGTCGAGACAATCGATACAGGGAAAGGTTGAGCGTCACAGAGCTCCCCTCCAAAATGTCCCAATTTATGGATGTTATGATGGGTCAGCAGTAACAGGTGATAGTTAGTCAAAATAGACAGTGTATGCACATCTGTAAGCTACAACTTCTAATGCATCCTGAAGTGACTTTTGCTGTTAACTATTAACATCTGTATTACTTTTAATTGCACCTGTTTTGACTCCGCTGCATGTACTTCTATCTAATTCGTGCTATTGCCAGATTATCTGATTTTACTTGTTCTGCCCCTTAATTGAATCATTCTGTATTTTGGTCTTAATTAAATTTCCCCTTTTTTGAACAGAAGTTATTGTTTATTGTAATGTATGTATATTTTGTAACAACTGAAAGTCATCCTGGGTAAGGGCATCTTCTAAGATATAATAATAGACACAAGGCACTAATTATATATATATATTAAATTAAGATCAAAACTTTATAACATCTCAGTTCTTCCTTCAGTGCAGTATCTCTTTTTTTCATTTTATTCATCAATTCAGTTTTGGAGTCTGATTCCTGTAAAATATATAGTGATTATACAATACTATTCATTGTTGACACCGATAGAATACTTTAAATGTATGATTGCAAACAAAAGTATATCTATAACCTGCTGGTATCTTGCATGTATGGATGAGTCCTCAGATGAAAAATTATTATCGTGTTTTTATTACGTAGCCTAGGTAAAAATGTACAATATATTAGAAACTACACTTTTAACATGTTTATGAAAGTGCTACAAAACTTTATTTGGGGCTTTCAACAAGCCATTACTAATCTTTGGTTTCATCTTCTGCAGAATATGTTCTTCTGTTTATTACACCTTTTTACAACCTTGGCAGGTTTGGTGATTTTTGCTCCTCCTAGAAAATAGGATAACAACAACAAGGATCACAACAAAAAACCACTTGACTTACATGAAGGTGTTCTTTATCCTTGTACACAAAAATGTCTATTTTAATGTAAAAGTACCAGTCTGTGTTTGTGTACATTTCAGTTACCAGGTCAAACTGTATTAGCGTAACACTGTAAACACTATTTGTTTACACTTTATTTGTATTTGCTACATTCAATTTAAATACATAATACAGGACAGCTAATCAGCAAAAGCAAAAGTCGGTGCTTAGCCTACTGTTTACTTTCAGTGCACTTCACTGATTGACTCAAAGTAAGGACGATTTCCATTAACACCCCCTGGCTTGCTTGCAACCGAACCAGTATTAGATACTGTGCAGGTTGTGGGGCCAGAGTTTCACGGTTGGTTCCTGCTCAGCTTGACATAACAGCAGTGTAGGCCAGTGGAAAAGAGGTACTAGAGCCAACATTATACTTTAGAACTTTGAGAACCAGAAAAAAATTGTGATTACCTGGTACAGCATTGAATGCATATTACAGCAAGGATCAAACCCCAAATTACCCAGCTAACACAAGGTTTCTACATTTCACAACGTTGCCGAAAGGTTGTGGTTATGTCAGATATAACTTTGCAGCAACTTTTTAACAATGTTGCTAAAACGTAGAATTGTTAGCTGGGTATCTCTTTGCAAAAACTGAACAGCTACTGTAAACAGTGTTGAACAATATTAATCTCTTTGAAAAACAAATACATTAGTTTGTTATACCAAAATACCTGTACTTCTCCTTGATCACGTGGTCTCTTTTGTTTGCTCCTCAAACCCTTTCCTTTACCTCCTTCTGATTTTAGTATAGCGCTCTTTAAGGAATCTCCTCTTTCCAGGCAGCTCATTATATTCATGAGAACAGATCGTTCATCTGGGCAATAATTATTATTATTATTATTATTTATTTCTTAGCAGACGCCCTTATCCAGGGCGAATTACAATTGTTACAAGATATCACATTATTTTTACATACAATTACCCATTTATACAGCTGGGTTTTTTTTACTGGAGCAATCTAGGTAAAGTACCTTGCTCAAGGGTACAGCAGCCGTGTCCCCCACTGGGGATTGAACCCACGACCCTCCGGTCATGAGTCCAGAGCCCTGACCACTACTCCACACTGCAGCCATTTAAAAAAATATATATATTATAAATGCAATTAATTTACTTTGGCTTCTGAATGTATATACACACATATTTGTGTTTAAATTACTTACCTGAAAACCTCAACACCTTGGCTGCCACTTTTTTGAAAGTTTTCTTCATTCCCTATTTTACACAAACATGGGTTTCAAAATCAAATGCTTCATTTGTAGTACTTTCTTCTGCAATCCCTTCAATGTACGAAGTCTCCCCAATATCCGTAGCACAATTTTCTTTGATAAATTCAAATAAAGCGTATTTCAAGTCTTTTTCCAATTGTATCCTTAGGACAACAGGAGCCTACTTTCCTTCCCATTTTAAACCCAACAACTAGTTGACAGCTGTGGTATGGTTTATTAACACCTGCTTTGATTTTTTGCATTTCTAAAAGGCTATTTTTCTAATGTTTGATTCAAGAATGACTCAAAAAAGAGCAACTCATAAGAAATATAAACAATATCTAAGAGACTTCTCTATAGATATCCCTTACAATACAGAGAAATACAGGCTTCATACAGATAATGAAGGACATGCCCTGGAGCAAGAGGAGGACAATCAACAGACAGCAGACCGGCAGGTGAAGGTAATACAATACATTGTTTCTATTGTGCTATTGTTTTAATATATATTTTTTAAATATGTATCCACAATACAACTTTTCTATATTTCAGGAGGCATTACATCTGTTTCATTATAAAGACAATGATAGAAGTTCACCTGCACCACAGGTAAAAAGTCATTATTTGTAGTTTTCTTTTTAATGTCATACACATTTGATCCAATGATGGCATGCCACACTGTAATGTTTGTCAGTCTTGCTGTTTCTTAATGTGTATCCTTTTTGTATTTTTAAAATATAAATTATAAAAAGATACATGTTAGTATGATATATTCATTAGATCTCATACTTTGTTCATTTAAATCAATTGATTGATTAAAATAAGTCAATTGATTAAAAAAAATCTATTAAGGCTTTTGGAAATGTTTTGGAAAACCATGTAATGAGTGTCTATGTGGAAGGGTGTGGGTATTCACTGACACAGGAGACAGAAGTTGTAGTCGAAACACAGCACAGGTGCTCTGTTTAATCTTATGATTTGTACTGATTTCTTTTAGCCCACAGAGGGCGCTGCTGTCCGTGGTCTGGCTACCAACTATGGTATCCAGAACCTACGGGAATACCACGTCAGGGTACACAGTACAGTTCAGGTGCACTCGCAGGTGCTCAAAAATAATGAAAACGAAAAGGCAAAAAGAAAAAGGGAAAATAAAACACAGTAATCAAAACTACAAAATAAAGGTGCTGCACTTTGCAGCGTGAATTTCCCCAGTCGCTGCTACCCGTACGACGCGGGTCTCCGTCCTACTCTCTCTGCTGTTCCTCAGCTAGGTTTTAAAAACACTATCGGGGTCTGCCCAAGGATTCCCCACTTTCTCTCTATCTCTTTAGATTCTTCCCTTTAAGATTCTTTGTGGAAGTTTTTCTCCCGTCCATCAGCTGGTCTTGCCGAGCAGCGTAACCGCTTGCTCGTTGTACAGGTCTAAAGGGACAGAGCTGAGGAAACAACAAAGTATTAATTTATAGGACCAGCAAATCCCCCCAAGACCCGCCTCCCAGCCACTCAGAGAGGGGGAAAGCCCACACACCCTCTTCCCCACCTCTCTGTGTCACTGCCATGACTGGCAGGCAGATCCCATGGGACTGCCACCCTCTTCCTGCAGCATCGTGCATATGTCAGACGGGCAGTCCAGATCTCTCCCTGTTACACATCCTCCCCATCAGAATGGCACCACCGGTCCATTCGAAATCCTACACCCCCATGCCTTTCCGAGAGAAAAAATCTGCATTTTGATGCAGCTTTCCTGCTATGTGGACAACCCTGAAGGCATAGGGCTGCAGGGCCAAATACCACTGGGTGATTCTGGCATTGTTATTTTTCATCCGGTGGAGCCACGCTAAGGGGGCATGATCTGTCACCAGGGTGAAGTGTCGCCCCAGGAGGTAGTACCGGAGTGACTCGACTGCCCATTTTACTGCGAGACACTCCTTCTCGATGATACTATAGTTCTTTTCACAGGAAAGGATCTTCCTGCTGATATACAGGACTGGGTGCTCGCTTCCCCGCACCTCCTGAGACAACACTGCCCTGAGACCTGTCTCTGACGCATCCGTCTGCAGGGTGAACCTCTTGCTGAAATCAGGACTGCATAGCACTGGCTTGCTACACAACCTTCGCTTCAGAGTGAGAAAGGCCCTCTGGCATGGCTCCATCCACTGAACCATATTTGGGGCAGTCTTCCGGGTGAGGTTTGTCAAAGGCGCAGCGAGCGTGGCGAAGTTCGGAATGAACTTCCTATAATAGCCCGCTAGACCCAAGAAAGGCGCACCTGGGTTTTGGTCGTAGGGACCGGCCAGTCAGCCAAGGCTTTCACCTTAGCAATCAGCGGTCTGATCTGGCCGCTCCCTACTCGATACCCCAAATACTCCGACTCACTCTTCCCAATGGCACATTTCCTTGGGTTAGCAGTGAGCCCAGCCTACCGCAAGGACTGCAGTACCGCCGCTACCTTACACAGATGACTCGGCAAATCCTCGCTGTGGATAACCACATCATCTATGTAAGCAGCGGTGTACTGCTGATGGGGCCGCAAAATGCGATCCATCATCCGCTGGAACGTGGCTGGTGCTCCGTGCAACCCAAAAGGCATGGTCCTAAATTGGTATAACCCGAAGGGATTTGAAAATGCTGTCATCTCTCTGGATTCCGGGGTCGGGTATCTGCCAGTACCCCTTCGTTAAATACAGTGTCGTCATAAAATGAGCCATGCCTAGACGCTCCAGCAACTCATCTACTCGGGGCATGGGATAAGCATCGAACTTCGATTTTTCATTAACTTGTCTGAAGTCAATGCAAAACCGAGTTGACCCGTCTGGCTTATCCACTAAAACAATAGGACTGTTCCAGTCACTTTGGGACTCTTCTATTACCCCCAGTCTCAGCATCTCATCAATCTCCGTTTTTATTACCTGTCTTTTACGTTCAGGTATACGGTACGGCATCTGGCGAACTGGCGCCCCCGGCTCAACTTCAGTGTGTTGATGGGCTACTCGAGTCTGCCCCGGGACGGGAGAAAACACATCAGGAAATTCCGTCACCAGCGCCCGAGCCTGACATTTCTGTGTTGTTGTCAGATTGTCTGCAATCTGTACTGACCCTGTTTTCGCCAACACAGAAAGATCAGGTCCCAGGTCTGTGACGTCATCTGCCTGCGCCACTACAAATGCCTCCTGTTGCAACCAGGGCTTCAAGAGGTTAACATGATAAATGTGTTTTTCTCTCCGTCACTCTGGCTGGCAGATCTCATAATCCACCGTCCCAATCCGGTGTGTAACCTCAAAAGGTCCTTGCCACTTAGCCAGAAGTTTCAACTCAAAACTGGGTAATAATAGAAGTACTTTATCCCCCGGCTGGAATGTGCGTAACCGAGCTCCTCGGTTGTACTGTGTCTCCTATCTGTGCTGAGCTTGCAGCAAATTGTCATGCGCCCATTTTCCAACAGACTCAAGACGTTTGCGCAGGTCCAACACATGCCTGACTGTATTGGTCGAATTATCCTGCTGTTCCTCCCACAACTCTCTAACCAGATCAAGCAGACCCCGGGGTCTTCGCCCTTACAGCAGCTCGAATGGCAAAAAGCCTGTGGAAGCCTGGGTTACCTCTCTGATAGCAAAGAGAAGGGGAGGAATCAGCTGGTCCCAGTAACGCACATCACTATCAATAAATCTACGCAACATGTTCTTAAGGGTCTTGTTAAAACGCTCCACCAGACCATCGGTTTGAGGATGAAACACTGATGTCCTAATGGTCTTAATTCCCAAAAGCTTACATGTTCTGCGGATTAGTGGGGACATTAAGTTGGTGCCTTGGTCGGTTAGTATTTCTTTGGGAATCCCGACTCGGGAAAAGACCTTCACAAGCTTGTTGGCAACAGATATGGCTGAGGCAGAGTGAAGGGGAATGGCCTCGGGATAACGCGTGGTGTAATCCAGAATGACCAATAGGTGTGTGTATCCCGCCGCACTCCTCTCCAGCTGCCCAACCAAATCCATTCCAATACGCTCAAATGGAGCTTCCACTAGGGGTAACGGCACCAGTAGGGCCCGTGGGACAGCTCTAGGACTGGCCTTCTGACACTCCCCACAACGTTCGCAAAAACGTCTGACGTCAGCATCCAGCCCCATCCAGTAGAACCATGACACAAGCCTTGCTTTAGTCTTATCCCTTCCCAAATGACCAAAAGAATAGCGTGAGCCAGCTGCAGCAAATCCTCCTTAAAAGGTTGAGGAATTAACAACACTTCCCCCGGTCTGGGGCAATTTTTCAACACGGTTGTGGCAGAATGGCTTGCAGTAGTGAGGTGTGGTGACGTCATGGACCAGGAAGTACCAGAACCAAAACAGTGGATGGGCGGGTGAAAGCTGAAACGCTACAGCGTTCAGCTGCTTTTATTAAATCATAATACAAAACAAAAGATTTAAACAAATAACAAAACACAAAACAAAAAGGTGCGTTGGCCAAACAAATAGAAACTAATAAGCGTGCTGGTTTTAACCCAGCACGATACTTAGCAGTTATTTTATTTTATTTTCCTCGCTTTCTCCGCTCCCCGTACTCTCCTCTGTACACTCTACCGTCACAGCACGGACAGCTACAGGTTCTTATACTCTGGCCGAGGGGTTAACTAGCTGTGAATTATCTTATTACCCCTCGGCCACAGTCTGCACGAGTTTAGTAAGGATGCGTGACTGTCAGCTAGTTAAATAATCAGTAGCTGATCAGCTACACATCCTCAAGGTTTTTAAATTATAAATAACAAATAACAAAATCAGCTTTTGCCGTAATAAACAAATCATAATAAATAAATAAACAAAGGGGCAGGACAACGGTACAGGAGGTCTCAAGCGATTTCAAAGTGAGGGTACGTGGCGGCGCGTCTGGGCTCGACCACCTGACCATTAACCACCGCTGCTTGGTCAAAGAGCCAGCCCAGCACATCGTCACACCCTTGCTCGAGTCGGAAGTCACGGGATCGAGCTAAAAAATCAGCTCCCATGGCTTCCAACTCGGGATCAGGTCTGTCCTGAGCGGAGGCAGCTGAACCAGACGCCTGCGCTGGCTCCACGGCCTCCCCCCCAGACTCTTCACCGATCACCCCCATCTGAAACCTCACACCCCCTCCACTGCCAGCCCTCATTCTTAGCAGCCCGGTGCTCCCGTTTAGTTTTACGGGGTTTAAATTTATGACAAAACCACTCCGGGTCGCAAAAGGGAAAGATTTCTCCAATTACTTCCTCTTTCTTAGCCAATAGGGAGGACGGGGCCATCAGGGCAGCCAACCAACTCTTGAACTGCCCACAGTCCCGTTACTGGCAATCGAGGACACAACCCCACCTGCACCTGCGTCACCTGCTGGCCAATTTTCACCGTTATGCTAATCTTGGGATAAGAACGAACATCCCCATGAATACATTTAATATGCACCGGTCCCAATATTTGCTTATGCCCCAGTGAGATTAGGCTCTCCTGTACTAGGGACTGACCACACCCTGAGTCCAAGAGAGCCTGGGTTTTTGTACCATCCACTGTCACAGGAATAACAAAACCTGTCTGCTGAAGTGACTGAGGTAATTGAACATGCTTACCTGGTCGGCTGAGGTCACAATCCATCACGGGGCAATCCCGAGCGATGTGGCCCACCTCCCTGATGTCCAACACCTTGGTGGGCTGGTTTCTTGCCCCAATGCTTCAACAAGAGGTGGAAACACTGGAGCCATCAAAGGGGCTCGACGGTGAGGTGGCCGCGTGAGATCCCGGTCCGACACCGCAGCAGTCAGTGGCTAACCCCACCCCGGCCCAGGAGCTTGAGAGCTCCCGCCGACACCCCCCGTCCAAATACCTGTCTACCTCTTCCCCCCAGTCCCTTCGCCCTCTCCGGGGCCGGGGGGGGGGGGGGTGATACAGTAGTTGCGCTCCTTCCAGGCAGTCTTGTTGGCGTTGGCTCTGCTGCCTGATACTGCTCCGCCAACTCGACCGCCCGATCCAAAGTGGCAGGTGCCTGCCGTTGCACCCATAGCCGAGGTGCCGGGGCCAAGCACTCCAAAAATCACCTCCACCAACCTGGCTTTGGTGCTCGCGTCCGGGTTCAACCAGCCCATGGCGTAATCTTTTAGACGATGGGCGATGGTTCTGGGATGCTCCTCCGCCGAGAAAAGCTCCTCCCGGAACTTTCGCCGATATCCCTCTGGTGTGGCCCCCATGCAATTAAGGATGGCCGCTTTCAGCATGGGGTAATCCTTTCAGGGGATTGCGTTCTCGCTGCTGCCTGTGCCTCCCCCGTCAACTGGGGCAAGAGGTAGCTGGCCCACTGTGCCTGAGCCCACCCGGCAGAGGTCGCCATGGCCTCGAACACCTCTAGGTAGGCTTCGGGTCGATCATCGGCCGTTATCTTTGTGGGTCTCTGCAATTGGGGATCAGGACCTGCCGGTCCAGCAGGCCTCTGCACCGCAGCAGTTAGGGTCTGGCGCAGGAGGTCCATCATGGCCGCAAACTTAACGGCATCCATTTCTGCTCCGTTTGTGGGTGCACTGCTTTGTATGGGCAGTGAATGAATCCCTCTTCTGTCACCACGTGTGGAAGGGTGTGGGTATTCACTGACACAGGAGACAGAAGTTGTAGTTGAAACACCACACAGGTGCTCAGTTTTATTTTGTTTAATCTTATGATTTCTACTGATTTCTTTTAGCCCGCAGAGGGCGCTGTTGTCCATGGTCTGGCTACCAACTATGGTATCCAGAACCTATGGGAATACCACGTCAGGGTACACAGTACAGTTCAGGTGCACTCGCAGGTGCTCAAAAATAATGAAAACGAAAAGGCAAAAAGAAAAAGGGAAAATAAAACACAGTAATCAAAACTACAAAATAAAGGTGCTGCACTTTGCAGCGTGAATTTCCCCAGTCGCCGCTACCCGTACGGCCCGGGTCTCCGTCCTACTCTCTCTGCTGTTCCTCAGCTAGGTTTTAAAAACACTATCGGGGTCTGCCCAAGGATTCCCCACTTTCTCTCTATCTCTTTAGATTCTTTCCTTTAAGATTCTTTGTGGAAGTTTTTCTCCCGTCCATCAGCTGGTCTTGCCGAGCAGCGTAACCGCTTGCTCGTTGTACAGGTCTAAAGGGACAGAGCTGAGGAAACAACAAAGTATTAATTTATAGGACCAGCAACCCCCCCAAGACCCACCTCCCAGCCACTCAGAGAGGGGGAAAGCCCACACACCCTCTTCCCCACCTCTCTGTGTCACTGCCATGACTGGCAGGCAGATCCCATGGGACTGCCACCCTCTTCCTGCAGCATCATGCATACGTCAGACGGCCAGTCCAGATCTCTCCCTGTTACAGTCTAATTAAGCACTTATTTTGTTTTACATCATTAATATTTTTTTCTGTGCGATTGAGCATCTAGACATATTTAAACAGCAATGTTTTACATCTGCTTCAACTGGGTATAACTAACATCCAAGTCAATATAAAGGAATGTTTGTCTAAAACTCCTCCAAGGCATAATAGCGGATTTATTGGTAGAGTGTTTGCCGTTGTTCTGAAAAACTGAGCATCCCCTCCAAATGGGCTACTGCACATGCGCATTTCCATTTTTTGACATCTTATGACGTCATATGACACACCGCCAGAATTTGAGCTACCATCAGAATTCAAACTGCCATAGCAAGGAACAATCATTTCATTTAATTTGTGTTTTAAGCTATGTAATACGATTTAGTACCATCATTTGCAATCGGTATTGTGTACATTATATTACTTCACTTGAGATAATTAAAAAAAAAAACGCAAATGTGAACTTAAACTGAGTATCTTTGATCAGAGGTTCATTTTTTTTTTTCATAACGTGAATAACAGACCTCTTTTCTATTATAATTATCATGGACGCCTAACTGATAAACTAATTTACGAAAGTGGCTATATGTGGGGGTTCTGTTTTTTGGGTCATTTCTTATTCTATTTTTAAATCGGGAAGAATTATTGAATGGAAAAACAAAAAATCGAGCAACAATGTCTAGCTAAATATAATCAGAGAGTAGATTCTGAACTGTATGCAGAAGAAGAAACCCCCCCCCCTGTAATTTACAGCTTTAAAATGACAAGTTACAGTGTCAAGTAGGATACTTTAAATGCTTAAAGAAAAATGAAAATTTATTTTCAACTTTGGTGCCTTTACCAGCTCAGAGGGAGCCCGCGGACCAGGACCAGGACCAGGACCAGCACGGAGACCAGTGGACGAAATTGTGTTTGCGTAATTCAGGCAAGTTACTGCCCTTCGAATGTAGGTTATTTAATTCAGTGTAACCAAGTAGATGTTAAGGACACGACTCCTGGAGTATTTCCACATCCATGGAAATATCATGGAATGCCCATCACTACCATTACAGTTTATTCTAAAAAGACGTGCCTGTTGAGCAATAGAGCGAGCAGAACAGCAGCTAGCCGCGATTGCGAGATGCTTTCATGTGCACAGTGTTTAAAACATTTT
Organism: Acipenser ruthenus; assembly: GCF_902713425.1. Lineage (NCBI taxonomy): Eukaryota > Metazoa > Chordata > Actinopteri > Acipenseriformes > Acipenseridae > Acipenser > Acipenser ruthenus. The sequence goes on along the minus strand of NC_081207.1, from coordinate 15,294,708 downwards.
TACACCCTGTGAAATTGGTAGGTTTGCCCTGTGAAAGGTCAACCGCTAAGTCCACCACTGATCTATTCAGGGGCGTAGCCTGGTTATTATTATTAGTCGTAGTAGTATTGATGTATCTCTTGTATTATAACCTGAAGTGATTGTATTTTGTATCTTGCTCTTAATTGAACTGCAATTCTTTTTTTTTTTGAACAATTGTTTTTTATTTGTTTTCCATAACAAGAAAGTAAAATAATTGGGCATAATACACATGAATACAAACTAACAATTGGGGGCTTTAAAACAAGTAAAACAATGACAGAGAGAAGAAAAAAAGAGGGGGGGGGGGGGGGGGGGGGGTTAGGGCCTAATTGAACTGTAATTCTTGATGTATCTCTTTTGTATACAACTGTAAGTCACCCTGGATAAGGGTGTCTGCTAAGAAATAAATATTTATTTATTTATTTATTTATTTATTTATTTATTTATTAGCAGACACCCTTACCCAGGGCGATCCCCGGAGGAAAAGAGCACAGTTTTCGTGCACGGAGGATTGTGGCTAACAGCGTGTCTTTTTGTTTACTTTTGGACCCTGAACCTTTTTGTTATTTTTACCAGCGGGCTTATTATTGTTTTGGTTTGGATTTCGTTGTGAACTTTCTGTTGGATTTATTAAACTTTGATTATTATTGGGAAACGGCAGCCTGGACATTTCACTCTTTTGCACTGCACCAGTCATCTTTATCACAGTGTGTCTCAGTGTATGTGTGTCTCAGTGTTTATGTCAGTTTGTGTGTGAGTGCCTCAGTGTGTGTGTGTCTCAGTCACAAAAAGAGTCATACAAAGAGCATTTCAAGTGGAGCGATAAAGTGGAGCAAAGCGATCAAAAAAAGGAACCAAGTTGGAAGCAAGAATTGTGTGAATCTTGGGCCCCAGCACCTTTCCAATTGTGCCTATTTGCTTGATGCTTGACAAGATTGGCCTAATTGCTTCTCCTAACTTGGACTTTGGTGTTTGATATCACCCCTTTAAATGGCTGTTGCATTTTTCTAACTTTTTTTTTACATAGATATAAAATGCCACCAAATATAAAAAACATAAGAAAGTTTACAAACGAGAGGAAGTCATTCAACCCATCTTGCTCGTTTGGTTGTTAGTAGCTTATTGATCCCAGAATCTCATCAAGCAGCTTCTTGAAGGATCCCAGGGTGTCAGCTTCAACAACATTACTGGGGAGTTGGTTCCAGACCCTCACAATTCTCTGTGTAAAAAAGTGCCTCCTATTTTCTGTTCTGAATGCTCCTTTATCTAATCTCCATTTGTGACCCCTGGTCCTTGTTTCTTTTTTCAGGTCAAAGAAGTCCCCTGGGTCGACATTGTCTATCCCTTTTAGGATTTTGAATGTTTGAATCAGATCGCCACGTAGTCTTCTTTGTTCAAGACTGAATAGATTCAATTCTTTTAGCCTGTCTGCATATGACATGCCTTTTAAACCAGGGATAATTCTGGTGGCTCTTCTTTGCACTCTTTCTAGAGCAGCAATATCCTTTTTGTAGTGAGGTGACCAGAACTGAACAAAATATTCTAGGTGAGGTCTTACTAATGCATTGTAAAGTTTTAACATTACTTCCCTTGATTTAAATTCAACACTTCTCACAATATATCCGAGCATCTTGTTGGCCTTTTTTATAGCTTCCCCACATTGTCTAGATGAAGACATTTCTGAGTCAACATAAACTCCTAGGTCTTTTTCATAGTTCCCTTCTTCAATTATCACTATCTCCCATATGATATTTATAATGCAATTTTTTTATTGCCTGCATGCAATACTTTACACTTTTCTCTATTAAATTTCATTTGCCATGTGTCTGCCCAGTTCTGAATGCTGTCTAGATCATTTTGAATGACCTTTGCTGCTGCAACAGTGTTTGCCACTCCTCCTATTTTTGTGTCGTCTGCAAATTTAACAAGTTTGCTTACTACACCAGAATCTAAATCATTAATGTAGATTCACTGGTTGCCTACGAGGGCTTGAGAGGAGGCGAAATTGGGAGTGAGATATTGAGAATGAGACAAGATGAGAGGATTTCTCCGGTTGCTTAGGAGGCTTGAGAGGGGCGAGAGATTTGAGAGTTTAAGAGTGAGACGAGTTTGAGAGGGATGGCGAGATTAAGGGATGGAGTTTTGGAATTGTGCTTAGTAACATTGAGATTAGATACTGATAGCAGGACGAGATAGGGTAGACGAAGAGTTTTCCCTTCTCGTCGCGTCAGGCAGCATCCTCTGGCTGCTGGGCGACATAGCGAGGGAGACACGAGAAGAACAAAGGATTAGATATAAACACTTTCCACCAGGTCAGGCAGCATCCTCTGACTGCTGGGTGATTTAAAAGTGAGAGAGAAAGAGCAAAGTTTAGACACATAACATACAACAAATCTGACTCTCGCTCCCGACGGGTCAGGCAGCATCCTCTGGCTGCTGGGTGTTTAGTGGAGCAAGAGATAGGAAGGGGACGAACAGGACAAAAGAACAGATCCTTCGCAACTCAGTGCAGCATCCTCAGGCAGCTAAGCTGGCAGCTGGGCAGCATGGAGAGCTTAGGAAAAGTGTCTTGGGTCCGTTTAGGAGAGACGAAAACAGAGAAACCCCCCCACCCCTCGGTCAGGGCCCGCTCGGCAGGTGGAGGCTCGGCCTACTGCATGAGGGGGCTGAAATGGTCCTGGACCTGAAATGGAAGAGAGGAGATGGGACAGCAAGGTTGAGGCCTGAAAGGCTTAGCGCATAAGCAGCAGAATAGGATGTGGCCAGGGGTCCCCTCAGGCCGGTGAGGAACAGCCGGGTGGCAGTGGTTGAGATGAGAGGCCGACCCGTACAGCCGGGGGAGTGAGACTCACTTGCCCCCCAAAAGAGGACCCCTGGTTCCCCGCAAGAACCGCACCGTGGGATAGAAAAGAGATTGCAGAGCCGCACACATAGACAAAAGCTAAAAGAGAAATGAGTAAACAACCTATGCCTATAAGCCGTCTGCACTATGGAGAGGAAAAAACCCTCCCTGTAGGGAGGAAACCTCTCGTGGCCATGGCGGAAAGGGTGCCTCCCACTCCGGGCAAGCTAACGAGTACTTGGTGAGCTGTGGTGATGTCTGCAGAAAATGTTCTAATATAAAGTTCAACAGCTGAAGAGGTCCAGCGCCCCATAGACTTAATCAAGTGTTGACTGATTCCTGCCCTGGCCACGGAGGCAGCTGCTCCGATTCGGAATGAATGGGGGGAGAAATAGCTTGAAGAAAGCCCGATCCGTGACAAGAGGGTGCATAAACGGGATGAGAACCAGTGTCTCGTAACTATAGATCTGGAGCTGTCGATGAAGAGGGGATCAGACGGAAGACACAGAATCCTTGGCTTAATTGGACCGTTTTTGAAGATCTGACGTGGAGGATAAAGTTGTTTCTGGGAATTTGAGAGAGATCGGAGCGCTTGAGGCCTAGAGCTGGGAAGCTGGAAGTTGATGGAGTTGAGAATTCTGCACAGCAGAGAAATCCAAAGGTGGCGGTCAGGCACAGGGTTTCCATGACGATGTCGTCGAATAGGCTGAAGCATCCTTGCCGGAGAGCAGTCATGAGACAAAGGAGAAGGTCTGTAGAGATTGGTTAACTTGAGGGAGAGGAGGGGAGCAGGCTTTTCTCCATGCCTCTGAGCGTTCTCTCTTGAGATCCGCCATCTCTAGAAAGGACGAGAGGAGATGAGAGACGAGGGTTGGGGTCTGTTCCTGGGACCAGGTTGCGGAACTTCTTGATCTTGATGTAACTGTCTGTTTTTGAAGTCCTGGTGAATAAGAGGAAGTTATTTCCAGGGACTTGAGTGATGTCAAAGTGCCGCAGGCTGATGGCTGGGAAACTGGAGATTCCAATGAGATTGGTTGTCTTGATGGAGAGGAGGATGCAAGACTCTCAGGCGGACCTCCGGGATTGAAAGGAGCAGGGTGGGGGGGAACGGAGGAGGAACTGGTGCTGGATACCTGAGATAATTCCTGATGGAGGAAGGGGCCAGGTTAAGGGATAGCCTGAGGTCTGACATAAAGGGAAGGAGGTGCTGAAGGTTATAGATGGCGAGAGAGATATGAATCTGGGCACAGAATGTGGTGAAGGAAGACCAGGCAGTAGAATAAGAAGAGCGAGTGGAAGGGGCGAAGGCAATTCTTCCTGAAGCTGCAGGTAGACTGGAGGAGGCTGGAGAGTGTGGAGTTTAGTGGAACACCAGCTGATTGAAAGGAGGAACTTGCCACTGGTTGGGGTCTGCTTTTGGGACCGCTGTGCAACTTGCGGACCATCACACAACCTCCACCATGTTTAATACTGGGCATGGTTAACTTTTTTTTTTTTTTACTGCAAGGTGTAGTATTCTGTAGTAAAATTACTACAGCTGGCCAAAGTCCAGTATCTGGGTGCATGGAATGGTTCACAAGACCTCATGGTTGAAATGGCTTAACGCTCCAAGTCTATCCATTGATTCCCCTTGATGTCCTGGTAACTGTTGCTTTTTTTTTTTTTTTAAACCGGTAAATCAACTGGTGTTGTCACGGTATATTCACAGGGTGCACTCTGTTCCTTCAGGAGTCCTGCAGAGGAAGTGCTCCACAAGAGCAGTTAGACATAGTATTTCCATGGTCAGGTCATTGAATAGACAGAGCAGCCTTTTCTGAGGGTAGAGATTAATAGATGGATAGGAGTGTTGGAGAAGGGACGGAGATGAGGCGGCAGAAATACTGAATTCCAACCACTGGACCACACTGCCTCCTATATTATCTTTGAACAACCTGAAACCCAACTTCCTTTGTAACACAACCTAACAGGCGTGACAGGAAATACAAATACGCTGCACAAAACTGACAAACTTTTCAGGAAACAAAATGACAGGCTATTTATTTTAAATTAACCGTTTTGTGTCAAGTTAAATACAGTGCCTTACTTTGGCTCACTTGATGTTTGTGCCCACAACATCAACATAAATACATAATATGGATAGGGGTCCTTAGATCAGATACAGTAGACACATCTGATAGATACGGGACAGCACATGAAAGAATACAGACATTTGCCTACTTTTTTACATTTTAAAACAAGTTTATTTATGCAGTACATAAGTGTTTTTTTTCTCCGGTTGAAATAATACAAATGAAAGTTTTAAATAACTTGTATTAAAACAAACAAAAAAAAGATTAAGATGAAGCAGAACTGACTGGCAAAATGAGCATTCCTGGCTGACAGCTGGCTATACAAATGTGTCGGCTACATACACCCCACCCCACCCCCCCGCCACGTTGCAAAGAACAACCCTTCATAAAAAACCTGAATGGGAAAGAAAAAGAAAAATCACCAAGACCTACATTCACCATTTGCACATTGAAAATGGAGAGGCACCGAGTAGTCTAACATACTTTCAATAACTATGTTTCATCACAATTGGACAATGGTGGATAACGAACCAAAACAAACAAAAAGCACTTTTCAATTACTGTGTTCATCTTTGCATACAGTACTATTGTGCTGCATTGATTCCTATATTTACATTCAGTCTTGCCTTTATTATTATTAGGGTAATGATTGTGGGGCACAGTCTGTGTGCAGCTTTAAGAACCAAGGTCTTTCTTTACTTTATTCTAATAAAGCAGTGCACAGAAAGATTACAGACAACACAATTATATTGCAGTGTTCAACTGAACATGATTGTGGAGCACTGTCTGTGTGTTTAAGAACCAGTCTGTCTGTCTTTCTTTTTCCCCATTGCAAAACATTAAGCACTGAAACTGAAGATAATCCTAATGGTTACTAATATATACTGTACTATATTACAAAAAAAAGACAAATGTACAACACTAACAATGGTGTTTCATATTAAGTTTTTTTTTTTTTTTAAAGCACCAATTTGGGGAAAAAAAGGCAAAATTCCCAAATATTGAATTGAGAAAGTGAAGTTTCACAAAGAAGAACATGCACACACTCCAAACTCATTGTATAAACTGGTTATAAAATAGTGATAAATGCTTCTGGACTGAAAAATCATTAACTCATTTTTAAGTTCCCAGGGGGCCACGCACAATTGGCCAAGCGCTGCCCGGGTGGGGAGGGCTTAGGTCGGCTGGGGAATCCTTGGCTCACGGCGCACCGGCGACCCCTGTGGCTGGCCTGCCTGTGTGCAATTCAGAACTACATGATCCTCCAACGCTGTAGTTCTGTAATGGCTTCACGGCAGGCTTGCAGTGCGAAAAAATGCAGATGGCTGACGGCACACGTTTCGGAGGACGTGAGTGCTCACCTTCATCTCTCCCGAGTTAGTGCAGGGGTTGCAGCGGTGAGCCGGGTTGAATAATTGGGCATTCCAAATTGGGAGAAAAGTCGGGGGTAAAATTCCAAATTTAAAATAAAGAAATGTTGAAGTCAAAGATATTTTTTAACAAATCAAATGTGCTTAAATGGTAACCTACAGTTTTATATACATATTCAGTTCAGCATAATGTGTGGAGTTTTCTGTGGGTTAATTAAAAACAGACCTACATGGTGAGGATCCATTCAGTAGCTTCTCTCTTTAGATGAATATATCATTTTTTTAAAACCATTGCTGTTTATAACCAAGCTACATCCTGCATGGAGAGACTCACTCAAAATTGTGTATAAAGAGTGATTCACAAAGTAGCAGGGGAAACAAGAACATTCATCGAAAATATGTCTTTTGGTTTGGTTTGAGGTTCAAGTAGACAGTCATAGTATCATCTCTTAAACTATTAGAAACACTATTAAACTTCATGAAGTTTATTTTCTTCCAGTATTTCTTAAGACAGTCCTAGTAGACATGAGCGCATAGAGTACTGATCAACAGGTTTGACTTGGCTGTGGTCTGTCTGTCTGGATGCTATTCATGGAGGGCCTCTGCTGCACCTCAAGTATTTTGCCCAGGACAGTCTTGCACACACAAAAAGTCTGCGTGTTCTGCATTCAACACAATGTATTCCTGCCTGCTATGACTGTCTACTTGTAAACCTGAAACCATACAAAAAAAAATTCCCCAAGCAACGTTCCAAACAGATGTTTATTAAAGTGCTAACCAAGGTTTTCAAATGTATTTTCTTACCTCTAAATTAGCCCTAGCAACATTATCACTGCCCCCCCCCCCACCTTCAAAGGAGTGCTTAACAAGTCGTCTTGAAAATCAACTTCCTTAACTTCCTTTAACAATAGCAACATCATCACTGGTCCCTCGTCAAAGGGGTGCTAACCAAGGGTATACATTGCCTTAACTCTTATTAGTGCACCAGTAACATTATCACTGCCATCTTTAAAGACAGTTTACATTGTTCTACTTAAACCCTCTCCAGACGTTTTATCATAAGACTCCTACAGCCTCCTTGGATTGCCTGTGGCTGTAATCCGTTAAATCTTGGCGACTGTTCCCAATATGTTTTTTACAAATCTTATTTTGGGGACTATGGGGTCTGTTCAACTGATCTAAGCAGTGGCAGTGTTTAGATCGACCGACTCCTGTGTGCCCGCATTCACTGGTGTTCCTGGACCCAGTTTGAACGTCACACTGGACAGACTTTCAGGGATGGAAATAAGGCTATTGCATAGCACTTGAACCCAGTCCAGGTTTTACTACGGGCTTGAGCTCAGGTGTGTCCGATTAAACTTATAGTAAAACTAGGAATGGATCAAACCGCTGTGCAATGGGAGTCTTGTTTCCATCCCTGACTCATTCCCTAGCCCTCCTTCAGCATGTTGATGCGCGCGCAGATCTTCAGCGCTGGTCCCAGCTTTATGTTCATGGTGGTCATCAGGTGCTCTTCCTTCAGAAGCAGCAGGGCCTGCCCATCAATCTCCTGCGCCAGAAACTCTGTCGCCACCTCCTGGCAGCCTGCAAAATTACGACCAAAGGGAAAAAACAAACAAACGTGTTAATAAGTAAACACATTAAAGATTAAAAAGAAACTTCTACTACCACCATCAACATCATCAGAATATTAAATGTCTTATCTGTTTAATATCTTATTGTGTGTGTCTGTTTCTGCTTAGATTATTGTTTACCAGGTGCACTAACTCAGGGATGAAAATAAGACTCCTATTGCATGGCAGTTTCATCCATTCCTGATTTTACTAGGAATTTAATAAGACATACCTGAGTTTGTTATCTGTACACTGTGGCTAATCAAGCTTCTAGTAAAACCTGGAATGGGTGAAACTGCTATGAAACACAAGTCTTGTTTCCATCCCTGGTTTTAACTGCGCTTTCAACCACTGGGTCAGTTAAGAGTCGTTCAACATATAGCCCCAATTTGTTTTTTAAAAACCAGGGCATTAGGTTTGTAAGCCTGGTAAATAAGGAAAGCAAACAGCAATAGAGAATATACAATAAGTCACGGCCACTGTTGTAGACAGAAACACAGACACAGAGAGAGAGAGAGAGATGGAAAGACTCACCATGCAGAGAGGAAATGAACTCGCACACTTCCTCCACGCTCCAATGGGCAGGGCTCCCAGACAGGAAGTGAGGCACGCCATCCAATGGCAGCTCAGCAGGAGCGGATCCAGACGAATCACGTGCAGCCTGCTCAGAGTGGGAGGGTCGAGAGCAGGAAGGTGAGGGGCTTGGGGAGGGAGCCTCGTCTTCATAGCTGGAGTTCTCATCCGAGCCTCGGCTGGAATCAGAGCGAGTCTGAGAGACACAAGACAAGCATTCAGCAAAGCATATCAACTGCTATCATACACTGACTGGACACAATAACCGGAGAATGCGTGAGAAATTAATCAGAGTAAAGAGCTTCAAATGACATCTGTTCTTTACTCTTCCCTTACCTTGATACTTGAAGTCATTCTGAGTGGTTCTTATTGCAGTAATTCAATATGGTTTGTTTTATATATCGTCAATGTTGTTTAGAAGCAGCTCTTCAGTACTTGTTGCCAGCCTTTGACATGCTGCACAGGCTAAATCAGCTAAAGTTCCTGTATAGTAGAAAACTATAAAAGGATATTTGGTATTCACTAGATAGATGTAACACAGGCTGGATCAAAGTGTTTTCATACTAGAAAAGTACAAAAGGAAACTTGATCTACAGCAGATGTCAGCTGGCTCTGACCACTATATGACTGACCTAGCCTATGTTCCCCCTGTCTCTCTCTCTCTCTTACCTTGATATCAAGGTGTCTACCAGTGATTTTTGCACAGGCAATCTCGCTGCTGCTCCTGTGAGGACCCCTGCGCCTCATCCTGACTCCTCCCCCATCCGCAAGCCCGGCCCCCTTCACCTTCTTATGTTTCAGGCGGAACTGGTGACTGCAGCTCACGTTGTACCTGGGGACGGGACAGGATACAGGGTTACACCAGGGACTGGGGGAGGGGAAGGATACAGCATAACACAACTAACTAATGAATATGGTGGGGGGAGGGGGTTTACACCTAGGGACTTTTTTTTGGGGGGGGGGGGGGGGGGCTAAATACAGGTTATACACCTAAAACTGGGGAGGACATAAAAAAAGGGACCTAATACAGAAACACACCAAGAAGGTGCACTGGGGACCACATATAGTGTTGTTGGGTGCGATGGGGACTGGACATGTAGTGTCTGCTCAGAATTCTCAGCACTCTGTAAGGAGCCCCCTCCCCCAAGCCTACCTCTTAGCACAGGTCATGGAGCAGAAGCGCTTGGATCCTCTGAACTGCTGCACAGGCTCCAGGTTCCCACAGTACTCGCACTTCAGCAGAGAGGACTTCCCATTAGAGACTGAAACAGCACCACACACATCCACAGTATCAGTGTCAACCGCAACATACAGAGATGCACAACCACTTATCAATTTCAGGGAAACTGTCAAAAAATAGTAATTTCACAGTAGCAGATATCGTGTTTTAAAATGAATTTACAAGTGATTCTTTCAAAACTGAACAGTGAAGACGAATGTATCATTTTTATTAATTTCTTGTTTTCTTAAATTGCTTTAGTAAGTTTTTTATGTATTGATATTATTATCATTATTTATTGTTATTTTGTAATTTTTAGTGTTTCTTGATACTGCAGACATCTTTCTGTTTGAACCGACATGTAAAGCACTTTGGAGATACTGTGGTATCAAAGGTGCTATAGAAATAAAATAAATTAAATTAAATGTAGCTAATGGTATTATTTTGTTAGTCGCAATTACTTTAAGCAAAAAAGGGGGGTTTTAATGGGAGATCTGTGCTGACTGTCTGGCACATGCGTGGTACTGCAGGAAGGGGGCAGCAGCCTCGTAGATCCGCCTGTCAGTCATGGCAGTGACACGGAGAGGTGGGGAAGAGGGTGTGTTGGCTTTCCCTCTCTCGGAGTGGCTGAGAGGCGGACCTTGGGGGATTGCTGACCCTATAAGATAACGCTCTGTTGTTCCCTCAGCCTGCCCCTCTAAGACAAATGAGCCAGCTGGTGGAAGCTCTACTGCCGGAATGAGCACGGCCAGAGAAGAACGAGCACAACAACAAATTAATTAAAAAGAAAAAGAAAAGAAATTTTTTGAAAAACCTGGGCAGAACCCCGAACAGTACAAGCAGGTTGAGGAAACAGGTGTGTGTAGGACGAAGACCCGGGCCATGCGGGTAGTGATAGTCGGGGTAATGCTGCAGAGTGCAGCCCTTTATTTTGTAGTTGTATTACTGTGTTTTATTTTCCCTTTTTCTTTCACCTTTTGCTTCCATTATTCTTTTGAGCACCTGTGAGTGCAAGGCATTGGACTACTGGTATTGGTATTACTGTGGACCTGACTGCCGTTGTCGGTATTCAGGCCACAGACAACAGCGCCCTCTGTGGGCTAAAGAGAAAATAAAGCCAGAAAAAAAAGAAAATAATAAAACTGGGCACCAGTGCGGTGTTGCAAATAAACCTTCTGTCTCCCGTGTGTCTCAATGAATTGCCCACTACCCTTCCACAAGGTTAATTTTGAAAAAGTATGTGTCGATTTTTAGCTCACTTCTTTCTCCTTCTAGTTTTACCTGTGTTTTGATAATAGTGATCAGGAAGTGAGGAAGGGGACGGGGCTAGGAGAGGGGACACTCCTTCCTGCCTGTCTTTCACTGGTCCACCCACCTGTCAATCACAAAAGAAGACTTAAGAAACACACACTATGACTTTGCTCCTGAATATTTACACCTGAATTTGGAACATGCCGATATTTCAAAAGACAATACCCTAGAACTGGTTCTCAACTATTAGCTGAAGCTAATAGGTTTTAGAGTGTCTTAAGCATGCAGGGAAAATAACACATTCACTGGTTTATTTTTGGAGGACCCCCTGAAACTTCCTCAAGGCCCCCTAGGGGGCCGCGGACCCCCGGGTGAGAACCCCTGCCCTAGAAGACCAGCTGCTGCTTCCTGGTATCTAATCACTTCATGATTGCGATCACTCCAATGGCAGAGCTCCAATCAGACCACATGACCTACAGCAAAGGCACCAGGATGCAGCAGTTTATCTACAGTGCTGTATTTGAACATCCTAAATTATAGACCGCTCAGGTTCTTTCAGCCAATCAGAGCACACGTTTCTCCTTCTGTATTCCACGACACATAATGGAGAAACCCTATTAATGATATCAGCCATGCCACTTTCAGTTTTTACCGGGCTGTATTCTGCATATCCGCATGGCTGACATCAATTGCTTTAAAAAAAAAAAAAATCACACCTGAGGCGCCTCTCAAATACATGTTATTACATACATGTAAATGTAATTGCAGTTGAATTACACCTTTATTTGTCACTTATTTTTTCACAATTTAGCTGAATGACAATTACAGCAGCACTGTTAACTTGATATTAGAAGCAGCTTCATCTAATTGCATTAAGCAAACAACCAAGGAAGAACTATACCTTGATCAGAGACCAACAGTCCAAATGAATTACACTTCAAGTATATGTGAGCTGCTAATTAAATATATGTGAGCTGCTAATTATGAGCTCTATGTAAAGACACACCTTACAAAGCTTAATCATGCACATGTTTTACATTGAGCGATCATTACTCTGACATATTCAACCACTTTTAGTGACACCATTTGTTTGAAGAAATTGTAAAGATTTGTACCTGTGATTATTGCTTGGTTATTTAGAATAAAGAGTAAACATGTAAATTTGTATAGCTGTTTGTTACTTTTTAGTATAATTGTAATTACTGCAGCATAATTATAACTGTAACTGAACAACATATCACTGTCATTGTAATTTCAGCTCCCAGTGCTGCTGTAGTTGTAATTAGGGATGGGCATTTGGAATTATTTCACTATTCGAGTACTCTCATGATATTATTATCGAGTACTCGATTACTCTTGAGAATATTTAATGCGTGCACATTTATGTAAATTATCTTAACGCCAGCCATGATGTAAGTCTTATTAACCATGACAGATTTCATACATGAGTCAACAACGAAAACAAGTGCAATTTGAAAATAATTTATTAAAACATGAGAACGGAGGATCACTTTGTGTCCTTCTAAGTAACCAGGCTACATTTAGCCTATTGCACAATTAAAAAGTTTTTAATGAAACCATCAAAAGTTAACATAAATCAGTTATTTCAATAACTGAAATCTGAGCGAAATAAATACTTAGTGTAGGCCTGACGCATTCTTGTGCAAAAGTTTTTAAAAAGTTCACATACCCTAAATATTTTGCTAGCAAATCAATAATTTTTGTTTAAAAAACAAGCATGTCTACATGCTCAGGGGAGAGGCGAGTGTGGAGCCAATTTACAATTAGTCCCGTTGTGGAAAAGACCCTCTCTGCTGGAACTGAGGTTGAAGGGATTGATAGGTACTGCTTAGCCAGGACACTGAGTTTGGTGTACTTTTCTTAGTTGATTTTCCACCATTGCAATGGGTTTTGATCGGGTGGGATGCATGGCTCGGTGAAATATTGCTCAATCTCGTTCCAATCGGCATCGGAGTCGGCAATGCAATAATCCTCCCCAAAGAGTGTGTTGAGCGCTGCGGCACTTGTGATGTGGGAGCTCGCTGTGGGTGTGTCATTGCGGCTTGTCGCTTCTGTCTGGGCATCAGCTCTGAATAACACGCCGTTGCAAAAACTGCATTAAAAATGTATTGTTAACGTAAGCATTTCAAATTTCATGGTCTATCTTTGTATTTCACAATACCACATTGACATCACGTTTTTTATGTTTTATTTTACGAAGACTATGAAATTAATCCAGCATATTGTTGTAAATCTAAAAAAAAAAAAAAAATGATTACTTCATATGTTAACGTATACAGTATTCGAGTACTCGTGCCCATCCCTAGTTGTAATTGTGTTTATAATTATGCTTGACCCCAGGTCTAGTTCCCTGTATACAGCAACACTCACAGGGAAAGGTTCTGCGCCCTCCTGAATCACAAAGCCCTCAATGAGATGAGTCAGAACCTGTGGCTTCACAATGGCCTGGGGAGGCTTGGAATCGTTCCCGTGGCGACTGCTGGACAAGAGGGAGGGGCCTGAGGCCACACCCCTGCAGGCAGTGGAGGGGCTGGAGAAGGAGGGGTCAAGTGGAGTGAGGTCTGGAGAGAGGAGGGAGACATTATTTATTTTATTACAAGCCACTTTCACACACAAATGCCGGTACTGAGCTATCTCAGAGACGTCTCAAAAATTCTTAAAGAAAAATTCACACAACACAAAACTGTGCCATCTATGCCGATATAATACCGTCATAACCCTTTCACACAGCCAATGAGATCATGAGAGACCAACTTTCAAACCTGTCAGTCAACAGATCATTCTCATGGCAATGGAATCAATATACAAAATACCACCATCTTTGGCCGAAGAAGTGGATTTGGCAGCGGTTTGCTTGCTTTTAATTTTCAATGATATTATGCAATAGAACTACCTATTAAGTGCCAAATTGAAGGAGCTTCAGGCACACCACATCTTGCATTTTATTGTGAAGGTTCCAGCTGTTCAGGCAACAGCAAAGAGCAAAAATATGGGGGATATTTGCTTCATATGAAGCATGTTTGTGTGAACACTTGACTTGGGTAAGGGAACAACAACATTTTGATGTATTTTAATATGTATGTCTGGTTTAGTCACGAGAAGTTGCTTTTTAATCCACAGCCACTATAGCCGCTGTAGCTCTTCACACATCCCAGCAAGCCACTGCAATGCTGCCTTTGAGCTGTAATAACTCGTCTGTGTGAAATATACATGTGTATGTAAATATATTTCAACACAAACCACAACTTTTTATAGTTGCCACAACTTTTAATGTGGCTTTAATGTTTCTATTATTTATATGTAATTTAGTTGCAAAATAATGCTGAAAAATAAACTGAAACAGAAAAGGAAACGTCACTCACACATTGTCTTTTGCTAGTGGGGGATTGGTATGCCTTGTCATTCTCTCTAGCCAATCAGTGATCTTCTTTCCATTGCTATGGTTAGCAACAGGAAAGAAGTCTGGGGGCCGTGATGCAAGGACTGTACTTACATACTTACTGTTACATTTTGTGACTGATGGTTTATTGCCGTATTTATTTATATATATAATAAAGATAGAAAGGCTATATTAACTAGACAATTTTCTTTGTGCAATCCCCACAGAGCATTCTCTATTAACAATATGGCTGTCATATTGGCTCCAATGTGGAACGCGTCTCCAGTAAAAATGGGCGGCCAGAGACCAAGTGAGAGTTAGCAGGGCTGTCCAATCACAGTACTGGAGGGCCGTTCCACTCCAGGTTTAACAGTTAAAGTTACATAATGAACTACTTCAGGGTCTGGATGCAGGTATAATTGGTTCAATTAAACAATTTAGTAGAAGAGGGTTAGAACAGAGATCAGGAGTGGAAGGGCCAACTTTGGTCACCCTTGCTCTGCATAACAAATAGATTTTACCTGAGGTCTGGTTTTTCTCTGGGGTGTTGTCTGGTTTTTGGTATGACCCCTCCAATGAGGGATGAAGGGAGGGGGGGCTCGCTCTCTTTGTCTCATTCAGTTCATCTGCCTCTACCTTTCTTTTTATTCCTCCCACTGGCTGCTTAACCTGGGAGGGAGAGAAAAGGGGCAGTACATTTTTGTTGTGTCCCCGAAACAAACATATCGTTGACTCCCATTATTATTTCTGAACCCTAACTCCTGGCATGGTGAAAAAGGACACAAAACTCTTTAGCACTCTTCAGTTTAGCACGCTTCAGTTTTAATCAAAGCAGATTGCGAGCACTCACCAGTAGGTTTTGTCACACCTTTCACATCAACTACTGCACACTAAACTATTCAGACTCTTACAGACTATATCATGTCATAAAGAAGTCCAATTGAGGGAACTACTCACTCACGCAAATGAAAAACTAACATTCAATTAACTCTGCATTGCTAAAACAGTGCTTACCATTTAGTAAATGCAGAATACACCAACATAAACTGTTAAAAGCAAATGGGTACATACAGATTTAGTGACTAATATCTAATGGCTAAACATTTAGTAGTAGGGTTGTTGTTTATCAACTTGATTTAATGACTTACATGAGGTTTTTTGTTGGAAAGCCCTTGAAACAAGTCCAGCTCATCCCCTCCAAATGGAGAAAAATGTGATCAAAGTTCATTAGAATGTGAATGGAGTGTTTGGAAATGCCCATTCTCACCACATGGGGCATCGCATGTGGTTTACGTATAGTTACCAACCACGAACGGAGGAAAAACATCTCCCGACACACGCGCTGTGTAACTAACACATGCTTGCTTACCTGCAGTTGAAGTGGCTGCACATATACTCCGCTGGCTGCAGCAGATCCTGTCTTCGGTGTCACGTCCGTCGCAGAGGTCTGCATGGCGGCACTAGCGCCACTAACACTTCCAGGCCCCACAGAACCGCAAATGGCACCAGAACAGGGTCTGACAATCTGGGGCTGTTGTTTCTGCTGATGCTGCTGCTGCTGCTGCTGTTGTTGTTGCTGGGGGCTCTGTTGCTGTGGTAACTGCAGTTGCTGGGGCAACACAGCTGCCGTCGTCACCGAAGAAGAGAAGCCTATACCGACATTCCCAAAAGTAGCGGTAGTGGGGGACACACGCACATTACCAGATCCCATTGGCTGCTGGGCCTTCCCGCCTCCTCCTCCTCCTCCTTGCTGATGGCGATTGGCCTGACTGTTGTCATGGACAGCCCCAGAGAGAGGCTTGACATGCACATGTTGCTGAGAGACCCCGCTGTGTTGAATATTATGAATGTGACCCATTGTGCTGCTGTTACTGTTACAGCTTTGCGCGCTACTAACGGAGATCGCTTGGGTTAGGCCCAAAGCCTGGGCACTCGCTTGCCCTGGCTGCCTGGCTCCTACCAGCTGAACCGGAATGTGGGGAGCGTGAGAAGGGGGGGTCGGTAAAATGGGGGGAGGGTGTTTGACTGGGAACTGGGCGTGGCAATGGGAACCCGGAACTGGGATCTTAAGCTGGGCGGTGGCAGTCACCATTTGTGAACCGGTTTTGGGTTGTATGGGAACTGGGGTCAGGTTGCTGTGACGGGTTACTGACAAGCTGTTTTCGTAGGAGGTCTGATTCTGGGGTGGTAATGGTTGCACCACCAGTGTTTGGGCTCCCCCTACGGACTGGTTGCTCTGCGACAGCCCAACCGCCACCGAGGTGTGCAGAATCTGAGCGGTGTTGGTCACTGAAGTGATGGCTCGGGGCTGGTAACTGGGAGTGGAGGTATGGAGGACCATCTGCTGGGACGACTGGGAGGAGCTGGGGTGTTGCTGCTGGTGGGCGGCTGCGTTGGCCAGTGATACAAGGCAATGGGAGTTGTTCAAAGTTGCATTGGTGCTGGATGCGCTACAATGGTGCGTCTGCTGCATGGCTGTGGCCGTGTTGTTTGCTTGCTGATGCTGTTGCTGATTTGTGTGGTGTGTAGCCAGGCTGCTTGCTGATTGCTGCTGGTGATGCATTACAACTTGCTGCTGGTTCTGTTGGCTCTGATTTGTTTTTTGTTGTTGGTGAGAAGTGAACTGCTGTTGAAGCAATGAGTAAGGTGCTGGAGTGCGAGAGAGAGAGAGAGAGAGAGAGAGAGACACACACACACACAGAGAATACATTGGTTAATATCTGCACACCGTTAGTCCGTCTGTAGCTCACACTATGTCCTGGAGGTCTCTGTCACACAGCGAAACCAAGAGGCCTATTTGATTTAGACAACCCAGTTTCAAAAGCTCATCTTTTACTTAAGTTACACCTAAACCTGTTCACAGAGTAGGTTGCAATGGGAAACCAACAGTAGGTCTGGAACACACTATCAGCATAAGCAGTGTTATTGATTGAAGGAGAATGCACTTTGAAGCTAACTATATATATATATATATATATATATATATATATATATATATATATATATATATATATATATATATATATATATAATCAGGACTGCCCAGTCCCTGACCACATTCCGGCGCCTCCTTAAGACTCACCTCTGAGTACACATTAGCATTTAGATCCCTCCTTAAAGTGAAATAGCAATTACATTTGTGAAAGAGTTTTCTAAATAAGCACATGGCCTTATAATGCGGTTTATTTAATTTTTTTGTGCAAAAACGCAGTTTACCCTTTGATTTCAGATATAAGTCCATGCACCTCAGTATAAGCGCCCCCTGGTTGAAGATTAGTGTAAATGCAAGGCATGGAGGCTGTGATGTATAGAAACATGCATTGCTGTACAGCAGCAAGGTAAGCTGTGACAGTGACACTGATAAAATACCATGTTAGAGCCTGTAATGTAATAACTCAATACGGGCCCAACAGAACCTAGAACCGTTCCCTAAATGAATGCAAACACTAGAAAATAGTACAGGAATAGCAAAAAAAACCAATCCTCAAATCTTTCTAGTGGAGGGGACTGACCTGTAGTAATAAGAGTAGCCTGCGAGTTGCTGGTATTCCTGGTGAGATTGATGCCCTCTCCTCCTGCTTTCTTCTCCCCCTGTCCTGCTCCCTCTGTTTTGGGCAGAGTGGTTCTCTGAGCAGGTCCTGGAGCAGCTGAGACAGACACCACTGTAGAGCTGGGAGGGCAACGCAGTGCCAGGTTCTGAACCTGAGGAAACAAACACATCAGAGAAAGAGAGAGAGAGAGGTGTCAGGAACAGGGGGGCAACGACTGACCGCGTAGATTGCTGTGCTACTTTCTTTACACAATGTATCATGATACAAGACCACAGCATTGTAGTTCACCAAGTGTTTCGTGAATGAAGTGCGTTTTATAGTTTGTAAGAATACATACTCTCCCCGTCTCAATGGATTTTTAGTTTTTGTAACAAACTGGTCCATTGTTAAATGACTGTTTAATCTTATTGTGCATCATACAAGTAACCCATCTGGATTGTCACAGGTACAATGACATTATTGTATCATTACAACCCTAGTTAGGAAACTGAAGTTCATGAGCAACCATTACGGCTCACAACATCCTCGAGTTTACACAGGACATCAGACCGCATGGGACTGATAACGGCATCTGTTTGACATCAAATTATTTTCCTGAGAGTGACGAAGCACAATACAGTACAGCAATATAATAAACTATAGAATGTCCCTTAACTCAAGCAAACCATTCTGCACACAGAATGTCTGAACCGCTACGGAAATTATCAGATCAAGTTTCATTGGCGGTTACCTGGTCGATGTCGGGATGGCCACTGGTGTTTGTGGGCGGGACTTCCTGTTGTTGTTGTTGTTGCTGCTGCTGTTGGACTGTTGCCATGGCAGCAGCCCCACCCGGCATAAGGATGAACTGAGAGGAGAGGGGAGTTCTCAAAGAGCGGTTCACCTGGAGACCGAGAGAGCGAAGAGTGTCTAGGAAACTGCAATCTGGGCTGCACCGTCTTGACAAGTCTCCCTATAATTTACTCAGGAGGCTGGGTCCGCGTGAGAGCCAAAATGGGGCCAGTTGCAGATCACCCCACTGAATAGTTCTGAGCTTTGGAAACAGAACAATGCACAAGAAAACTGCAATCCGAGGTCACCATCTTGGCTGATGAAAGTGCAAGTCGAACTGACTCAAGTTCAATCCAGGATGGTCTAAATCAGGGTTCTCAACCAGGAGTCCGCGGCTCCCTAGGGGGCCTTGAGGAGGTTTCAAGGGGTCCTCCAAAAATAAACCAGAGAATGTGTTATTTTCCCTGCATGCTTATGACATGCTGAAACCTATTAGCTTCAGCTTGTCAAAAGCATGTGCAGAAATTCATGCATTCTCAGGTTACGTAACACGTTCTCGGGTTATACAGCCATTTCAACGGGAGCACAACCAATTACAAAGCAGAAGAAAAATCATTGGAAACACACACAATAAATGAAACGATTGCTGAGTCGATAATGCCGTGTGCATTGAAATTGTAAAGGAAATGTTTGGACAGCAGAACTGGCAAAAATACCAATGTCAAACGACGGATCACTTATGTCAGAAGACGTAGTTTCACAGTGCATTGATCGGCTCATTGACATTTCATCAGAAAGATCCCTCAGAACCAAATTCAGTGAAATGCCACTGGAGACATTTTGGTGTGAGTGCTCTGATGAATACAACACTGCTTCTTCTGCAGCACTGAAAGTGTTGGTCCCATTCAATACCACCTATTAATGCGAAACCAGGATGAACATTGACCACGATGTGCGTGTATGTGTATGTGTATATATATATATATATATATATATATATATATATATATATATATATATATATATATATATATATATATATATATCATGCTCAAATATATGGGAAAACCATATTCTTTTATTCTAATACAATTGCTTAGAGAAAATGTTTTTTAATTAACAAGTAATAAAAAATTCTCAAAAAGATAGGTGTCAGAACAAAATCAAACAAAATTAAATCTGCATTAACATTCTACTTCTTTAAGTTCATCTCAGTCTTAAGGAACTGTATTGTGGCCTTCCATGGCTTCCTGTTTCACTGGGGTATAAAAATGAGGTAACACGCATATGAAATCCATTTGTCATCCATCACCATGGGGAAAGGCAAAGAAATCACAAATGAAGAGAGACAAATGGTTGTTGACCTTCATAAATCAGGCAATGAGTAGAAAACAATAGCTAAAAAACTAAATATACCACTTACCACTATTAGGACAATAATTAAGAAATTCAAAACCACTGGAACAGTGGTAAACTTGCCTGGTAGAGGACGCAAGTGTATCTTGCCCCCACACACAGTGAGGCAGATGGTTCGGGAGGCAAAGGGAAATCCAAGGGCCACAGTTGGAGAATTACAGAACTTGGTTGCATCTTGGGGTCACCAAGTCTCCAAATCTACAATTAGACATCACCTCAAGCCAATAGGCTATTTGGAAGGGTTGCCAGAAAAAAGCCTTTATTGAGAGCAACCAACAAACTTAAGCGCCTGGAGTTTGCTAAACGGCATTGGCACTTCGATTGGAATCAGGTGCTATGGTCAGATGAGACGAAAATAGAGCTCTTTGGCCACGCACACCAGCGGTGGGTTTGGCGTCGAAAGAAGGATGCGTGTGCAGAAAAGAACCTCATACCTACTGTAAAATATGGTGGTGGATCTTTGATGTTATGGGGCTGTTTTGCTTCCACTGGTCCTGGGGCCCTGGTTAAGGTCAACGGCATCATGAACTCTACCCAATACCAGGACATTTTAGCCAGAAACCTGGTTGTCTCTGCCAGGAGGCTGAAACTTGGCCACAAGTGGATCTTCCAGCAAGACAATGACCCCAAGCACACATCAAAATCCACAAAGAAATGGTTAATTGACCACAAAATCAACATTTTGCAATGGCCATCTCAGTCTCCGGACTTGAACCTCATTGAAAACCTGTGGTTCCAATTGAAGAGGGCAGTCCATAAGCGCAGACCGAAGGATATCAAGGATCTAGAAAGATTCTGTATGGAGCAATGGTTTAAGATCCCTCCCAATGTGTTCTCCAATCTCATCAAACATTATAGAAAAAGACTCGGTGCCGTTATCCTTGCAAGGGGAGGGTGCACAAAGTACTGAAAACAAGAGTACCAATAATTGTGACACTTCATGTATATACAGTGCCCTCCATAAGTATTGGGACAGTGAAGTCAAAATTGCTATTTTTGCTGTACACTCAAACAATATGAAAATACGTGTAAAGATTAATATGAGGCAAAAGTACAGAATGTCACCTTTTATTTCTGGTGGTTTCAAGACATACATGTTTTACCAACTAAGAATAACAGCACTTTTAGAGTTCCATCCCCCCATTTTATGTGAGCATAAGTATTGGGACAATTCAACTTAAAGCAAATATAAGAAGTATAAAAGCTAGTATTTAGTCGCAAATCCCTTGCATGCAATAACAGCAGTAAGTCTGTGACACACTGACATCACCAAACTCTTTGTATTGTCTTTTGAGATGCTTTGCCAAGCCTTTACTGCAGCCATTTTCAGCTGTTGCTTGTTTTGGGGAGTTTCTGACTTTAGTCTCCTCTTCAGCAAGTGAAATGCATGTTCAATCTGATTTAAATCAGGAGATTGACTTGGCCAGTCTAAAACTTTCCACTTTTTTCCCCTGATGAACTCCTTGGTTGCGTTGGCAGTGTGTTTTGGGTTATTGCTCTGTTGCATTGTGAAGCGCCGCCCAATGAGTCTGGTGGCATTTTTTTGTACATTGGTAGCCAAGATGCTTCTGTACACTTCTGAAGTCATTCTGCTGCTGCCATCATTCGTTACATCATCAATAAAGATGAGTGAGCCCGTTCCAGAGGAAGCCATGCATGCCCATGCCATGCCACTACCTCCACCATGCTTCACAGATGAGGTGGTATGCTTTGGATCATCTGCAGTTTTTTTTTTCTCCACACTTTTTGCCTTCCCATTACTCGGATAAAGGTTAATCTTCATCTCATCTGTCCATAAAACTCTGTTCCATAACTCTACTTGCTCATCTCTGTACTTTTTAGCAAATTCTAATCTGGCCTTTCTGTTTTTGGTGCTGATCAGAGGTTTGCATCTTGCAGTGTAGACTTTGTAATTCTGCTGCCGAAGTCTTCTGCGAACAGTAGATTGTGACACTTTCACCCCAGCGTTCTGGAGGTTGTTGGTGATTTCATTGACACTTATTTTAGGGTTGTTTTTCACAGCTCTGGTCATTTTTCTGTCATCAACTGCTGTTGTTTTCCTTGGCTGACCTGGTTGTTGCCGATTGCTGAAGACACCAGTGGTTTCTTTCTTTTTCAGGACATTCCAAACTGTTGATTTGGCTATGCCCAACTTTTGTGCTATGGTTCTAATGGAGTTCCTCTTTTCTTTTAGCATCCAAATCGCTTGCTTTTCTTTCATAGACAGCTCCCTAGTCTTCATGTTGGATGATGCCTACTGACACCAAACACAGACTCCAAAGGCAAAAGCAAATGATAGAACTGAGACTACACATTCACAGCTCTTTTATGTGTGAACAATCAATGCAACAGGAAACACCTGATCAATTAGAAACACCTGTGAGCCAAATGTCCCAATACTTATGCTCACATAAAATGGGGGGATGGAACTCTGAAAGTGCTGTTATTCTTAATTGGTAAAACATATATGTGTTGAAACAGCCAGAAATAAAAGGTGACATTCTGTACTTTTGCCTCATATTCTTTTTTACTCGTATTTTCATATTGCTTGAGTGTACAGCAAAAATAGCAATTTTGACTTCTGTCCCAATACTTATAATATTACATATATATACACACACAAATATATATATATATATATATATATATATATATATATATATATATATATATATATATATATATATATATATATACACACACATACACATACACACACATACATACAGTGCCTTGCAAAAGTATTCGGCCCCCTTGAACTTTGCGACCTTTTGCCACATTTCAGGCTTCAAACAAAGATATGAAACTGTAATTTTTTGTGAAGAATCAACAACAAGTGGGACACAATCATGAAGTGGAATGAAATTTATTGGATATTTCAAACTTTTTTAACAAATAAAAAACTGAAAAATTGGGCGTGCAAAATTATTCAGCCCCCTTAAGTTAATACTTTGTAGCGCCACCTTTTGCTGCGATTACAGCTGTAAGTCGCTTGGGGTATGTCTCTATCAGTTTTGCACATCGAGAGACTGAAATTTTTGCCCATTCCTCCTTGCAAAACAGCTCGAGCTCAGTGAGGTTGGATGGAGAGCATATGTGGCAAAAGGGCGCAAAGTTCAAGGGGGCCGAATACTTTCGCAAGGCACTGTACATATATACATACACACACAGTGCCTATAGTAAGTATTCACCCCCCCTTAGATGTTTTCACTTTTTTACAGCCTGAAATCTTGATGCATTTAAATGGGATTTTTTTTCCCTTTGATTTACACAACCTATATAAAAATGGGGGGGGGGGGGGGGGGTGAAAAAACAAATCAATTAATAATAAAAACCTGAAAAGTCTTCATTAGATAAGTATTCACCCACTTTGCTATTACACTCATAAATAAGCTCAGGTGCAACCAATTGCCTTCAGAATTCACACAATTAGTTAAATGGAGTCCATCGGTGTGCAATAAAAGTGCTTCACATGATTTCATGTGAAGCACTTGAAAATCATGTGAAGCACTTGTCTCTAAGGTCCCACAGTTGGGTAGTGCATTCAAAGCAAAGATACTACCATGATGACCAAGGAGCTTTCAAAACAACTCCGGGATAGAGTTGTGGAAAGGCACAGATCAGGGGAGGGGGGAGAAAACAAAAAAACAGAAGGGAGACTACATCAAAACAAGAGCAACAACTCGGGTAAGACCACTATTAAATGTATTTATCTTAATGCTAGAAGTCTCAGAAACAAAATGTTAGAACTTGAAGCTACAGCACTAACAAGCAACTACGATGTGATAGGTGTTACAGAAACTTGGTTGTCTGAGAGTGATGGAGACGAATATAATATTAGTGGGTACACACTGTATAGGAAAGACAGGCAGGACAGAAGAGGCGGAGGGGTAGCGCTATACATAAGAAATAGCCTTGAAGCCCAGGTGTTAAATCAGGACAAAGAAAACAAAGCAGAATCAATATGGGTCAGAATAATGGACACAAATTCAAAGGGCATAATAATAGGAGCATGCTATAGACCGCCAAATTCAGACGCTGAGCAAAATAATCTGTTATACAATGACATTCGAAATGCGTGTAGAAAAGGAGAAGCCATACTAATGGGGGATTTCAACTTCCCCTGTATAAAATGGGAAAACCCAATGGGGGGCACGACGGACGAAATCGAAATGGTGGAAATGACAAATGACTGCTTCCTAACGGAATTTGTCAAGGCACCGACTAGAGGGGAGGCATGCCTTGACTTAGTCTTTTCAAATAATGAAGACAGAATAACTAAAACAGAGGTCAGAGAGCCATTGGCAAACTCAGACCACAACATGGTCTCATTTGAAATATTTTTTAAAACCCCAAAAGTAATGACTAAAGCTAAAGTTTACAATTTTAGAAAAGCAAACTACGAAGGTATGAAACAGAGACTAACAGAAGTAGATTGGAGTAAAATGGAGAAAACATCCACAGAAAAAGGGTGGCTGTTTTTTAAAAATGTAGTACTAGAGGCACAAAACAATTACATCCCAAAAGTAGACAAATCTAAATCTAAAACAAAATGGCCAAAATGGTTTAATAGATCAATTAAAAAAAATATTCAGCGAAAAAAGGCACTTTACAGAGCGTTTAAAAGGGACCAAAAACAAAGCACACAGAAAGAGTACTTGGAACTGCAAACACAAGTCAAAAAGGAAGTTAGAAAGGCCAAGAGAGAGATAGAAATCAATATTGCTAAGGGGGCTAAAACCAATTCCAAAATGTTTTTCCAATATTATAACAGCAAGAGAACATTCAAAGAGGAGGTTAAATGTCTAAGAGACACAAATGGCAAAATCATAGATGAAGAAAAAAAAATAGCAAATATATTAAATGATTACTTTTCACAGGTTTTTACAAAGGAGGACACGGACAACATGCCCCACATGTCGACCTGTTCCTATCCAGTTTTAAATAACTTTAGCATAACAGAGGCAGAAGTGTTAAAGGGACTAGGAGCTCTTAAAATAAACAAATCCCCTGGGCCGGATGAGATCCTCCCAATAGTACTCAAAGAAATGAAAGAAGTTATTTACAAACCGCTAACCAAGATCATGCAACAGTCTCTTGACACAGGGGTTGTACCAACAGACTGGAAAATAGCAAATGTAATACCAATCCACAAAAAGGGAGACAAAACCGAACCAGGTAACTACAGACCAATAAGCCTGACTTCTATTATATGTAAACTTATGGAAACTATAATAAGATCCAAAATGGAAAATTACTTATATGGTAACAATATCCTGGGAGACAGCCAGCATGGTTTTAGGAAAGGGAGATCATGTCTAACTAACCTACTTGACTTTTTTGAGGATGCAACATTGAAAATGGATAACTGCAAAGCATACGACATGGTTTATTTAGATTTCCAGAAAGCATTTGACAAAGTCCCGCATAAAAGATTAATTCTCAAACTGAACGCAGTAGGGATTCAAGGAAATGCATGCACATGGATTAGGGAGTGGTTAACAGGTAGAAAACAGAAAGTACTGATTAGAGGAGAAACCTCGAAATGGAGTGAGGTAACCAGTGGTGTACCACAGGGATCAGTATTAGGTCCTCTGCTATTCCTAATCTACATTAATGATTTAGACTCTGATATAGTAAGCAAACTCGTTAAATTTGCAGACGACACAAAAATAGGAGGAGTGGCAGACACTGTTGAAGCAGCAAAGGTCATTCAAAATGATCTAGACAGCATTCAAAATTGGGCAGACACATGGCAAATGAAATTTAATAGAGAAAAGTGTAAAGTATTGCATGCGGGCAATAAAAATGTGCATTATAAATATCATATGGGAGATAGTGAAATTGAAGAAGGGAACTATGAAAAAGACCTAGGAGTTTATGTTGACTCAGAAATGTCTTCATCTAGACAATGTGGGGAAGCTATAAAAAAGGCTAACAAGATGCTTGGATATATTGTGAGAAGTGTTGAATTTAAATCAAGGGAAGTAATGTTAAAACTCTACAATGCATTAGTAAGACCTCACCTAGAATATTGTGTTCAGTTCTGGTCACCTCGTTACAAAAAGGATATTGCTGCTCTAGAAAGAGTGCAAAGAAGAGCAACCAGAATTATCCCAGGTTTAAAAGGCATGTCGTATGCAGACAGGCTAAAAGAATTGAATCTATTCAGTCTTGAACAAAGAAGACTACGCGGCGATCTGATTCAAACATTCAAAATCCTAAAAGGTATAGACAATGTCAACCCGGGGGACTTCTTTGACTTGAAAAAAGAAAAAAGGACCAGGGGTCATAAATGGAGATTAGATAAAGGGGCATTCAGAACAGAAAATAGGAGGCACTTTTTTACACAGAGAATTGTGAGGGTCTGGAACCAACTCCCCAGTAATGTTGTTGAAGCTGACACCCTGGGATCCTTCAAGAAGCTGCTTGATGAGATTCTGGGATCAATAAGCTACTAACAACCAAACGAGCAAGATGGGCTGAATGGCCTCCTCTCGTTTGTAAACTTTCTTATGTTCTTATGTTCTTAAAAAGATTTCAAAGACATTTAATAGCCCTTGGAGCACAGGCAAGTCGATCATTAAGAAGTGGAAGGTATACGGCACCACCCAGAATCTGCTTAGAGCAGGCCGTCCTCCCAAACTGAGCAACCGGGTAAAGCCCGCCGCACACAGCCCGACTCAAGCCATCCCGACTCATCTCATCTCAACTGGCTGTACAGAGTCTGGATGAATCGT
This sequence comes from Acipenser ruthenus, assembly GCF_902713425.1. Taxonomy (NCBI): domain Eukaryota; kingdom Metazoa; phylum Chordata; class Actinopteri; order Acipenseriformes; family Acipenseridae; genus Acipenser; species Acipenser ruthenus. Next base: position 15,267,872 of record NC_081207.1, on the reverse strand, counting down.
AGCAGTGTGCGTGCCCTTAAAACCAAGATTATGCACATTCCAGTCAAGATGTCTTAAGATTTGAAGATTGAACATGTTGAATCTTTTTCAGACACAGTTCGTTCAGAGGTGATCAGTCTGTCTGTGTGCAGTGGTTGCCGACCAAGACTGACTGAGACCGATTAGTCATAAGGGTGTCAACCAATGGTGAAGCAGGTTTAAGTGACGTAGCTTGTCATGTAACTTGTCATACAAGATGGCGGAATATTGACAGCTTTAGTTCCATAGGTAAAAATACATTAGTCTTGAATTGCTCTGAGTGTCCCGAATTCAAAAAACCAGAGATGTGCAAACTTGAATAGTTTTTTAGGCGTTTACTGATCAAAGGTAAATGATCAATTTACTTTTTTATTATCAATCTACTGGCAGCCTATATTTTCTTACTGCGCAAAACAGAAGTAACCGGTGCGTCGATCTCCAGTAGGTCACAAATCACAAGCCTCACACGCTGAGAAAAAAACGCCAAAGTCAAATAAAAATCAACAGGTTGGATTTTATTTACCACAGGCTAAAGTGTAGTAGACAAACTATACAAAAAGTCAAACACTGCCTGAAACATTTGCACGGTGTAAATGGTCAATAGCTAAATTAATAGGTTAAGCGCTTCTTTTGGTTGCCTCGCGGAGGGCTGTCTCTGCCGTCTAATCAGCATACGATGCCATGCATAATATGAGGGTCGCTAGTTGGGCTAAGTTAATACAAAAATGTGTACAGGGCATTATTAACCCTTTGCGGTCCATTGTCGGACTGGGTCCGACATTGAAATTATTCCTCACAGGTCCTTTGTCGGACTGGGTCCGACATCATTATAGCAACGCAATAAACGGGTGTCCAGTCGTTTTTTCTCCGGAAAAAGCCGAGAAAACCATACAATTGCCGAGTGGGAGCGACAGGAGCCGAGACAAGTCGAAAAAAAAAAAAAAAGGCGTATCTCATGAATAGTCATACATGGTATCAGGTATCAGATAACGGGGGCTGTCGTAAGTGAACAAGTTGGCTGACTGAATCAGCACACAGAAAACACGGACATTTGCAGAGCTTTTTTGAGATGTTATAGTAATAAAATAATGACTTGGATCGCATTATTAAGGAGTTTGGTGATAAAACGAGTCATCCGGAGATGATCGATCTGTATGTACAACTATTATTATTATTATTATTATTTATTTCTTACATAGGTGAACGCTATAGCAAACGAAAGGGTGGGGCGGGGCTGGAGATGCCTAGTGAGTGCTTTGTTGATATGCAGGGCCATTTAAACCCGTTTGACTGTGAAAAAAAATACTTTTAAACAGCGCGTATAAAATTAACTGCGTGTGTGAAAATGAATTAGACCTGGCGTGCCTGACACGCGATTAATAAATGGACCGCAAAGGGTTAATTAAATCTGCATACATAGTAAATCACCAGTATCTAGTTGTGGTCAGTAATTCAGTCTTAACAGTGTGCGACACCCAGTCGGGAAAAACTCAATTGTGACGTCAAACCAGAACTGTACACAACTGATCACAGAATCTTTGCATACTCAGATGAGATGAGTCGGGACGGCTTGAGTCGGGCTGTGTGTGGCGGGCCTAAGAAGGGCATTGGTCAGAGAAGCCGGCAAGAAGCCAATGACAACTCTGAAAGACCTACAGCGTTCCATGGCTGAAATGGAAGAAACTGTCCATGTGTCAACAATAGTTCAGGTACTCCACAAATCGGGTCTGTATGGAAGAGTGGCAAGATGGAAGCCATTTCTGAAAAAAGCCCATGTAAAATCTTGCTTGGAATTTGCAAAAAGGCATGTGGGAGACTCCGAAATGATGTGGCAAAAGATTCTGTGGTCCGATGAAACAAAAAGTGAACTATTTGGCCTAAATGCAAAGTGTTATGTCTGGCGCAAACCCAACACAGCACATCACCCAGGTAACACCATCCCAGGGCAAAATGGATGGAGCTAAATACAGGAAAATCCTTGAGGAAAACCTGCTTCAGTACAAAAGACCTAAGACTGGAACGGAGATTCAACTTTCAGCAGGACAATGACCCAAACAACCAGGCAAAGCGACACCGGAGTGACTTAAAAACAAGAAAGTGGCCCAAGTGGCCCAGTCTTGAATCCGACTGAGACTCTGTGGCAAGACTTGAAGATTGCTGTCCACCAACGATCCCCATCCAATTTGACAGAGCGTGAACAATTTTGCCAAGAAGAATGGGGGAATATTGCACGAGACTTACCCCAACATTAACTGTTGTTTCACAATAAAAATTCTCTTGCCTCTTCAAAGTGTTGAGTAGGTTGTGTAAATCAAAAGGAAAAAAAAGTCCAATTTAAAATGCATCAAGATTTCAGGTTGTAACACAACAAACTGTGAAAACGTCCAAGGGGGGTGAATACTTACTATAGGCACTGTATGTATATAGAAAGTCTACACCCCCTTAAACTTTTTTCACATTTTGTTGTGTCAGTGCCTCAGAATTTCATGCATTTAAATGAAGATTTTTTTCCACTTATCTACACACCATACTCCACACTGTTAAGGGGAAAAAGGGTTTTATTGGAGAAAAAAATGATATATTAAAAATACAAAACTGAAAGATCATAATTGGTTAAGTCTCCACCCCCGAGTTCATACTTGGTGGAAGCACCTTTGGCAGCAATTACAGCTGTGAGTCTGTTGGGATAGGTCTCTACCAACTTTGCACACCTAGATTTGGCAATATTTAACCATTCTTCTTTATAAAACTGTTCAACCTCTGTCAAGTTCCTTGGGGAGCATTGATGGACAGCAATCTTCAAGTCATGCCACAAATTTTCGATTGGATTTAGGTCGGGGCTCTGACTGGGCCACTCAAGGACATTTACCTTTTTGTTCCTTAGCCACTCCAGTGTAGCTTTAGCTGTGTGCTTTGGGTCGTTGTCATGCTGAAAGGTGAACTTCCGTCCCAGTTTCAGCTTTCTTGCAGAGGGCAGCAAGTTTTCCTCAAGGACTTCTCTGTACTTTGTTCCATTAATTTTCCCTTCTATCCTGACAAGTGCCCCAGTCCCTGCCAATGAGAAACATCCCCATATCATGATGATGCCACCACCATGCTTCACAGTAGGGATGGTGTTCTTTGGGTGATGTGCTGTGTTGGGTTTGCGCCAAACATAACACTTTGCATTTAAAAAGTTCCATTTTAGTTTCGTCAGACCACAAAACTTTTTGCCACATGGCTACAGAATCTCCCAAGTGTTTTTTTTGCATACTTCAAAACGTGATTCAAGGTGGGCTTTAAGTAAATGGCTTTCTTCTTGCCACCCTACCATACAGGCCAGATTTGTGGAGTGCTTGGGATATTGTTGTCACATACACACTTTAACCAGTCTTGGCCATAAAAGCCTGTAGCTCTTGCAAAGTTGCCATTGGCCTCCTGGTAGTCTCTCTGTTCAGTCTCCTTCTTTGCTCGGTCATCCAGTTTGGAGGGACGGCCTGATCTAGGCAGGATCTTGGTGGTGCCATACACCTTCCACTTCTCAATAATCGTCTTGACCGTGCTCCAAGGGATATTCAAGGCCTTGATATTTTTTTCTATCCATCCCCTGATCTGTGCCTTTCAACAACTTTGTCCCGGAGTTCTTTTGAAAGCGCCTTGGTGCTCATGATTGAGTTTTTGCTTTGAAATGCACTACCCAGCAGAGGAAACCTACAGGAACTGCTGAATTTATCCTGAAATCATGTGAATCACTACAATTTACACAGATGAGGCCACTTAACTTGGTGTGTGATTTTGAAGGTGATTTGTTACACCTGAGCTAATTTAGGATTGCTATTACAGTTTTTATTTTTAATTAATTTTCTACAAATTTCTAGAATATTTTTTTCACTTGGAAGTTGTGGGGTAGGATGTCTAGATAAATAAAAAAATATATATATATATATTTTAATGCATTTTAATTCCAGGCTATAAGACAACAAAAGGTGAACATTTTGAAAGGGGGTGTAGACTTTCTATAGGCACTGTATGTACTGTATATATATATGGTGGGCCGTGGAATTTTTATAACTTGAGGAGGGGGGGGGGGGGGCACTCGGAAGCAAAAAGGTTGAGAACCCCTCGTTTACAGACACCAAAATTCATCCTGGAAATCAATAGCATGCTTCCCCCACCCCCATCTGGTTCCTGGGATCCATGAAGAAGTAGAAACTCACTCTGAGATACATCTGCCCTTGCCCCGCCCCTGCACTGCCCAGCAGCACTGATTGGTTCAGAGCACTGGCTTGTGTGGAGGGGACAGGGCCCGTTGCTCGTGATGTCAGCAAGGCACCGCCCCCAGAAGATGTGGTTAAGTTCATCTGAAAAGACAAAGAGAAAAATTCTAACTTAGAGGGCCACTGTGTAATATGGGCAGCAGTGTGGAGTAGTGGTTAGGGCTCTGGACTCTTGACCGGAGGGTCGGTGGTTCAATCCCAGGTGGGGGACACTGCTGCTGTACCCTTGAGCAAGGTACTTTACCTAAATTGCACCAGTAAAAACCCAACTGTATAAATGGGTAATTGTATGTAAAAAATAATGTGATATCTTGTAACAATTGTAAGTTGCCCTGGATAAGGGCATCTGCTAAGAAATAAATAATAATAATAATAATAATAATAATAATAATAATAATAATAATAATAATAATAATAATAATAATAATATAAAATACCATGGAGATTGACACTTGGGAGAACAGAAGAAAAATATACAATATAAACAGATAAATTGACTCACGGTAGCTTGGGATGTACTGGTGGGCTGCGCAGAGCTGGCACTGGGAGAACTGGCCTGTCTGCTAGCTGCAAGTGTAGCCTGGGAAGGAGAGAGAGAGAGAGAGAGAGAGAGCACAGCACGAGAAAATGAGCTCTTAAACATTACTGAAGACAAGGCATTTTGAAAGAGAAATAATGAAAAGAAAAGAAAAACTAAAGAAAGACTGAAGAAATACTGAGAACATAGAGACAGGCAGCCAGAATAGAGCACAGAAACAGGAGGTAAGAATCTATATTAACCAGCAAGATAAATACAAGAAAAAATACCAATAAAAAAAAAAAATAATAATCATCATCATCAAGTCAGTATAGCTTCATAGAAACTGCTGTGAGAATTTAAAAAAATGCAGAGTGAAGTGACAGTTGAAGAGGGCCTCCCAACTGCCAGTGAATTTGATACATTTGAAAATGTAACAGTTTTTGACAGACTGAGCAGCAACGGCTGCTGCAGCATTGAAATAGAATACCCAGAGGAGCTGAGCTCTGCAAAGGCCAGAAAAAATTACAAAGACAGAGTGCTGAGGGAGTCCCCAGAGACTCTAATAGCAAACTACTCCACAGTGGGCAACTGCAGGGTCAAGTGCAACCTGCTGCTCTACACCGAGCACCCCAGTGCATGGCACTCTGCGCTGTGCAGCACCTACTGCAACATCCGCAAGGGAGGCATTGGCAGAGGCAGGCAGCTGACCGTGTTCGAGGACAGTGATGCTGACAGCGTCATGCTCACTGTCAACGTCTACCACAATGGTACTGTCATGGTGCAGGGCAGAGAGAGCAGCCTGGACCTGTTTGAACACAGCTTCCCAGCATTGAGAGAGCGTGTGGAGAGAGCGAAGACAATACCAGAGCTTGCAAACCCCCAGCCTCTCCCCCCACCCCCAGCACAACCCAGCAGCCAGCCTCCCCACCCCCACCACAGCCCTGTCACTGACTACCCCAGACAGGTCAGCAACATCAAAGCCCCGAAGGAGTGCCTGTCAGTGCTGGAGCTGCAGTTCACGGAGTTCAGGAAACACACTGAGCACAAGCTGGCCACCCTGAGCCAGGCCAGCCCATCAGAGCAGCTCAGGGACGAGGTGCACAGGCTGAAGACACAACACAGGGCCAAGGTTCAGGAGCTGAGAGAGGCGATGAGAGGACTGGAGGAGGACAACCAGGCCATGAAGACAGAGCTGCGGAGACTGAGAGAGGACCTGACCAGGACAGCACAGCACAGAGAGCTGAGGAGCCTGCAGAGAGAGCTGGAGGGACTGACAGGCAGCCAGCTCCGCACACCAGCAGCACAAGAGCAACAAAGTACCCGCCCGGACTGCACCGACACACACACTGACAACCCAGACACTCACACACAACCACAGCCATACAGGCAGACACACAGACAGCCCCAAACACACACACACACACACACACACACACACAACACCAGCCACACAGGCAGACACACAGACAGCCCCAAACACACAGTCGGAGCAGCAGGGCAGTGCGGAGGTGCTCATCCTAATAGATTCAAACGGGAGGTACCTGGACGAAAGACGGCTTTTCCCTGGCCTAAGTGTCGACAAGATCAAGTGCCCAACGACACAGAGCGCCCTGCAAATCCTGTCCAAAAACAGACAGAGGAGCCCGAAATACATTGTGATCCACACCGGCACCAACAACCTGCGCGCAGACAGAGGAGATGTGGCCAAATCCCTGCAGCAGGTGGCAGAAACAGCAGCCAGAAAATACCCCAGCGCCAAAGTCATCGTGTCCACCCTGCTGCCCTTCCACATCATCAACACAGAGGTGTCCCAGGGCTGCGCCCTGCTACCCAGCGTGCACCTGGCACACCACCACCACATCAGGCCCCACCACATGTACGACCAGTTGCACCTCAACAGGGAGGGCATGAAGCTTTTTACTAAATCCCTCAAGGACATCGCACTGGGCCGAGAGCTCACCAGCACACCCTACACCGAGACCAGGCGCACGCCCAGCCGCCCCCGAGCTCCTAGGATCCCCCAGCCCCCCAGGCCACGCCCCCACCACAGAGCTGCCAGTCAGCAGGAGCAGCGCCTGGGACCCCCACGTCCCCTGCATTCCCTCCAGCCCCCCAGGCCACGCCCCCACCACAGAGCTGCCAATCAGTAGGAGCGACGCCAGGGACCCCCACGTCACCCACATTCCCCCCAGCACAGCTATGCTGCAGCCATGTCCCGTCGGCCAGGAAACCCCGCCAGCACGGAGCTGAATGAGATAAGACATCTCTTAAACCTTATCTGCACTAAGCTAATTAGCTAATGTATCACCTGTATACCACAAAATTAAGGAAAATAACAATAATATAGTATAAATATATAAATCATAACCAAATTTAAATATGAATATGTAAAACTTTGTCACTTCTTATTTCTTTACTACTATAAACCATAGATTTTTTGTTAATAAAAATGGCATCATTTAAAATAAGTAGCTGGAATATCCAGGGTCTGTGCTCCTCAACCTTTGGAATGAAGAGCACAGACCCAGACTTTGTAAATAGTATAAATAACATGGAGGTAATAATCCTCCATGAAACATGGAGTCGTGCGAACGTGTCTACACACTGTCCCAATGGATACAGGGAACTGATAGTCCCCTCCCTAAAGAACCCCCACATCAAACATGGCAGGGACTTGGGGGGCATCATTGTGTGGTACAAAGAGGAACTTAAAAACACTGTCTCTCCCATTAAAAGAGGAGAGACACATTTATGGCTCAAAATTGAAAAAAAAATCATCCAATCCCAATCTGACACATTCCTGTGTGCAGTTTACATGCCAATTGACTCCCCCTACCACCGAGAGGGGTGCTTCCAAAATTTACAATCAGAAATTAGCCATTTCCAATCCCTGGGCTCTGTGCTGTTGTGTGGAGATCTCAATGCCAGGACCAGCAGAGAGGTCGACTACATCAGCACAGAGGGGGAAAAGCCATGTGATTGGACAGCAGACTTCTTTGTACCACACACCCATCACCACACAGAGGAATAGTTTTGACAGTGTGGTGAACAAGAGTGGGAAGCAGGTACTGCATATCTGTAAAGGCCTGGGTCTGTACATCATTAACGGCAGGATCAGAGGGGATCTCAGGGCAGATATACATACAGCTCTGCTCTAGGTAATAGTGTAGTGGACTACGCTATCAGACATGGACCCATAATCTATTAATGCATTTATAGTCCGGCAACAAAACCCCCTATCAGACCACTGCCAAACAGTCCTGTATCTAAAAACAAACCCAAAACTAAATAATTCAAACCCGACCCCACCCGCCAAATTATACGGTCTTAAACCAGCCTATAAGTGGGCACAAAGCAGTACTGAGGAGTATAAACAAGCAATTCATAATGCAGAAATAGAAAGTATGCTAAACAGCTTTCTAACTAAATTTTTTAAATTAGACAAAAATGGAATCAATTCAGCCATCAAAGAAATCAATTTTATATTCGAAACAACAGCAACAAAATCAAAACTCAAGAAAACAAACAAGAAAAAAACGAATTCTAAAAAGAAATCAAATGAAAAATGGTTTGACATGGAGTGTAAAACAAACAGAAAAAAATTAAGAAAATTGTCAAACCAGAAACACAGAGAGCCAAACAATATCGAACTGAGACTCAGCTACTGCAAGGCTCCGAAACAATACAAACACCTTCTCAATAAGAAAAGAGAAGAACACGTGTCCAAACAATTATCCCAAATTGAAGAATCCATAGAGCAAAATTCCTTTTGGAAACTATGGAACAAATTAAACACATCAAAAACTAGTCACGAATTGGCAATCAAAAATGGTAACATTTGGAAAAATGACTTTGATAAACAAGAATTAGACGAAAACAAACTAAATCCAGACCAAAATTCTATTTTAAAAAAACTAAACAAATTGGAAACCATAATCAAGGACAATCAGAACCCACTGGAATTCCCAATAACAGGACCAGAGCTAAAAGAAAAGCTCCAAGCCCTCAAGCCCAGGAAAGCCTGCGGGCCCAACAGCATCATAAACGAGATGCTGAAACACAGCAGCCCCAGGATGCAGGAGGCCCTGCTCAAAGTATTCAACCTCATCCTGGCTATGGGCTGTTTCCCTGACATCTGGAACCAAGGGCTAATAACACCAATTCATAAAAGTGGAGACAAATTCGACCCCAATAATTACCGAGGCATCTGTGTGAGCAGTAATCTGGGGAAGGTGTTCTGCAGTATCATTAACGCCCGGATACTGGCCTTCCTTACCGAACACAGTGTCTTGAGTAAGAGTCAGATTGGATTTCTACCAAATTACTGCACCTCTGACCAGGTTTACACCCTACACACCCTAATAAACAAACATGTGCACCAAAAAAATAAAGGAAAAATCTTTGCTTGTTTTATAGATTTTAAAAAAGCATTCGACTCAATTTGGCATTCAGGTCTATTCCTTAGAATTCTTGAGAGCGGTGTAGGGGGTAAAATTTATGACATCATTAAGTCAATGTATACAGAGAATAAGTGTGGTGTGAAATTTGGAAACCAAAGAACAGGGTTTTTCACCCAAGGGCGTGGAGTGAGACAGGGCTGCAGTCTGAGCCCAACACTGTTCAACATCTACATCAACGAGTTGGCTACGATGCTGGAACAGTCTGCAGCCCCTGGCATCACTCTACACGACAAAGAAATCAAATTCCTGCTCTATGCAGATGACCTGGTCCTGCTGTCACCCACTGAACAGGGGTTGCAGCAGAGCTTGGCACTGCTAGAGCAGTACTGTCAGAAATGGGCACTGACAGTAAACCTGGACAAGACCAGAGTTATGGTATTCCAGAAGAAAGCCAGATCTCAGGGAAACAGGTACCACTTCACCCTGGGAAACAACACCCTGGAGCACAGCACCAGCTACAATTACCTGCGTCTAAAAATCAGTGTATCTGGGAACTTCAACCTGGCTATAAATGCATTAAGAGAGAAAGTGCGCAGGGTTTTTTATGCAATAAAGAAATCGGCCATACAAAATTAAACCACCAATAAAAATTTGGCTAAAAATTTTCGACAGCATAATACAGCCAATCCTTCTGTATGGTAGTGAAGTATGGGGTCCCCTTATGAACCCTGATTATAAAAAATGGGATCAAAGCCCCATAGAGAATTTCCATCTGGAATTCTGTAAACACCTCCTGCAGGTTCACAGGAGTGCAGCCAATAGCGCTTGCAGGGCTGAATTGGGCCGGTTCCCTTTACTCCACTCCATACAGAAACGAGCGCTCAACTACTGGGTCCATCTACTGCAGGCTGATCCGCAGTCCTACCACCACACTGCACTGCGGAGCTGCTCACAGCCCCCACAAGAGAATCCCCTCAGTAGAATGGTACTGAAGCTCAGCCAAATAAGTCAAATTAATACCAGCGAGCTTCAGAACACCACCAACAAAAAACTCCCAGCACAAAAAATGAAACAAATTAATCTAAATCTGGAAAACAGTTATAAAGTACATTGGAATAACGAAATTGAATCATACAATGAATTACAATGCTATCCGGCCCTAAAAAAAGAATTTACCCTGGCAGAATATCTGGTCAGGGTCAAAAACACAAAACATAGACAGATCCTGACCAAGTACAGACTCAGTGACCACAGCCTGGCCAACGAAACTGGCCGGCACAAAAAAACCTGGATTGCCAAAGAAAAAAGGCTGTGCTGTCACTGTGATCTGGGAGAGGTAGAAACAGAAATGCACTTCCTGTTGTCCTGCCCAAAATACACAGAGATACGGGAGAGATATATCCCCCAATTCAAAAAACAAATGGCAGAGTTTAACTTCCTCTCCAATTCGAGTAAAATCCCCATCCTTCTAGGAGAGGAGGAGCGAACTGCAAATCTAGCAGCACAGTATGTGTCTGCCTGCCACAACCTGAGGGACAGTGTGTGACACCCTGCATACACGACCATGGGTTACTGGTGATGAGGAGGGAGGGAGGGAGGGAGGTAGTTATATTGTTCAAAGGGAAGGGAACAATGGTTTTTTGTGTTTGTTATGTTCTGTAATTGTATTTCTGTTTTATTATTTCTGTTTTGTATTATAAAAGCTTTGGCAATACCTGAGCGCTCTCATCATGCCAATAAAGCATTTTTTTAATTTGAATTTGAGAGAGAGAGAGAGAGAGAGAGAGAGAGAGAGAGAGAGAGAGAGAGAGAGAGAGAGACTTGACTTTTAAGGGTCTTTTATTGAAAACATTTTGAAAAAACAAATAAAGTAATTAACAATTTCACAATACACCCTTTTTTTTTAAAGATAAACAAGGTTATATATTTTCCCCCCAATTAGATAAATCTGTATATACATGCACATAAATAAATACATCCAGATTATTTCACACAAAAAACTGTAGCTCTCCCTCCTCCCCCAGCACACACAATCCCTCATTATCACACCAATGCTGCTGAAAACTCTGTAAGTCATGGACTAAAGAAAAATAAGCAAAAGCAATTTGAATTCTTGTTTTCAACAACAATTTCAACATTAATTCAGCGTTATAAATTCCCGACCCCTGCAGCTTGTTTTTCCTGGTTTTCCAGATTGCTAATTTTCCTTCCCCAAACATAAAATTAATTAAAGCACTTTTAAATCGTGTCTTGTGACTGTAAGGAAAATTAAAAATGAATAATTATTTAGTAAAAATCACATTTAAAGAATTTAGCAATTCAGCAATAGCATTAAACAAGGGGTCCAGCCTTCTGCAGTCAGTAAAAAGGTGAAACAGTGTTTCTTCCTCTCCACAAAAAACAGTCTTTACTAACTGCAGGGTCAATACGGTGGACGTGGCGCCCAGTGGCTATGATGCCATGAAGAATGCGCCACTGTAGATCTCCTGAACGCTTAGGCAAAGGCGGTTTATATAAAGACCTCCAGGCCAGAGCAGTACTACCTACACAGTCCACATGAGCTCTCCACCTGGTATCAGGCACTGTCTTTAGCGCATTCACATGGCACACCTTAACACAGGGTGTGTACAGCTCCTTTTTTCCAGAAGAGTGTGCAGGAAGCTGTTGTAGCCTCTCAATACTGTACAAACCTTCCCCAAGGTTTTCAGGAACAGCAGGGGACACTAAAAAGGAAGGGCAAGCCAACTCTTGCTCATCAGTGCCTCCCAGAGCCTGGTTCAACATCTCTGTAACCCTAGGGGAGAAAGAGTCTCTGAGCTTTTTCAGAAGATTCTCTAGTACTCTGAGTGAGTGAATTCCCAGCTGTTTGGCCAGGCTTTCCAGCTCTCTCCACCTCCCAATGCTCACCTGCAGTAAATCTTTTAGTTTTGTAATGCCCCCTTTTGCAAAACTAGAGCACAACGCCCCAGATTGGAAACCATCTGCAGGGAACAAGGACTTAAAAAATAAAGGCTCCTCTAGCAATGCTTCTACGGTCAAATAATCCTCCAGTCTCTCCACCTTCACCATTCGCCAGGCATTGAGCATGTTCTTATAGAAATCTGGGAGTTCATTGGTGTCTAGCTGAGATAGATTTATTAAAAACAATTGCCAACCCCAGCCCAGTTCACTCACTCTGTGCAGGAAAGAGAAGGCGATGTTTCTCCAGCTTAGCTCAGGTAAAAACAGCAAACGCTGCACTGCTTGCAACCGGAAAGTAGCCACACGATTGCGTACATCCACTAACCCTTGACCCCCTTCACTCGGGGGCAGGTACAAGACAGCTGGCTTTAGCCAATGATGGCCACTCCAAAAAAACTCCAATAGCACTCTTTGTATCTCATTTATCAGCCCTGGGGGATGATCCAGGCACACCAGCCTGTGCCATAGCATGGAGGCCACCAGATTGTTGATCACAAGAACTCTCCCCTTGTATGACAACTGAGGTATCAGCCACTGCCAACGCTGCAGCCTTCCCTTAACCTTTTCTGTTAAATCCTCCCAATTCTTGGATTCATACTGTCGTTCTCCCAAATAGACTCCCAGATACCCCTTGGGCATCAAGACTAAATCCTCAGGTGTGATAAAAGTCTTACTCAGTACCACACTGGAAGGAGATATCCAGAAAAAATACATAAAAAACAACAAATCAGTGAACATCAATGAGAAAATAATAAAAATGGTCAGGAAGCAACAATTATTTCTTGCAACTTTTATTGCATGTAAAGATCAGAGACTGTATAGAGCAGCACAGCACAGTTGAGACATGGTGTTGCTAAAAAATTATTAAAAAAACGTTATTTCTATGTGTCCCTTGAGAGTCAAATGGTTGCATTTTCTAATAACATACTTACAGTAAAAAATGCATATTGAACATTATGCATAATAATAATAATAATAAAATAAAAAAATAAAAATAAAAATATATATTAAAAAAAATAAAATAAAAAAATATATAATAATAATAATAATAATAATAATAATAATAATAATAATAATAATATGTAGTGTGGATCCATTATACTTACAAATCCTGAAGAGGATCCAATCCATCTTCAATGCTGCTTCAGACACTGAATCAGCGCTCTCCAAACCAGGAAGTTGATCATTTTCGCAATCACTTTCACTCCTATCCATCTCTTCCAAAACTTCAGAAAGACTGAATCTACTTTGTTTAGGATGCTTTGGAACACTGCTCGACATTTTGTTCGATTTTACAAATTTTATAAATTGAAAAATGTTCAGAAAATGTTATAAAACTGTGATCCGTTGTGCGTAACGCTGCGCACTCGGTTGCAATAGATAGGGGTATGTTTACTGCGCAGATAGATTACTCTGTAATGGATTGGGCTACAAACAAAGTCAAGGTATCATTGGACAGCTTGTGACCTCCCCTACAACGTAATCAGGGAGGTTTCACCATCATCAGACAGCTGTAAGACCAGAGCAGCAAAACGCACAGCTAGTCGATTGCAGCTGTTTTAGAAGCATGTGATACAAGTCACATTGCCAAGGGGATATCTCAGCGGTGAAATGACGGATTCGAAAAATTCCTTCGCTGTTTGACGGTAGGAAAACAACGATTTTGATATTGAATCAGCTTTTTTTTCTCTTTTGCTTTTGTAATAATATTACAAATGATTTATGAAATATAATGTGTAATTGCAGTACCATGTTCCGCCCGCGGGACAGGCGGGGCGTATGAAAATTAATTAGCCCTGACGTGCCTGACGCGCGATTAATAAATGGACCGCAAAGGGTTAGATCTCCTTTTTTTGGCAACAGTGTAATCACAGCCCGACAACAGCTCAAAGGCAGCTCTCCTTCTCTAATGCACTCTTGTAAAACCCGGAAAAGGTCTTCCCCAATCACTGGCCAGAGCTTCTTATAAAACTCTGCCTGAAGGCCATCAATCCCAGGGGCTTTTCCTGGTGACACCTGAGAGACTGCCTCCATCTGCCTCCGAGGGACCCCTTCACTCTTTCCTCCAGTAGACTGCTCAGAGTTTCTCTTTTCTCTCTCAGAGACTGGAAGATGTTTTCATCACTATCGAGAGTAATTTTTGTTTCTATTCTCAATATCTCTCTCTCAAGCTCTTCAACTGTCTGGTTCAAAACCCTGGTTGTATTTAAAGTATATTGCTGACAGAAAATTAATTTGTATTTTTCCAATGTCCCACCACTGTCGTATACTACTATATTTCATACTCTGCTGCCTCCAGGAGACCCAAAATGCTTTAAAAAGATCTAAGAACTGTTTGTCTTCCAATAATATTGTATTAAAATGCCAGTATGACTTTGAGGGAGCAGCAGAAGGCAGACAAATGGTAAGTAACACACAGTGGTGATCAGACAACATAGTGGGAATGATATTGCTCTTAAAAATCTGATTAAGATTTTGTTTAGTGCAGTACAATCTATCTAGTCGCGCTTTTGATATCTGATTATTATTATTGATTTTAACCCAAGTGTACTGCTTTACTCTGGGATATAAATTCCTCCAGACATCAACCAGGCTTTGAACTTTTAAAACAGCAGACAGTTCTTTTGAAGACTGGGGATGTGGCTCTTCATGATTCCTATCCATAATAAAATGTTCTGTACAATTAAAATCCCCCCCCCCCCCCCCCTAAAATCATATGTGCAGGATTACAATTAGATAAAACCTGATTTAATTTTTTAAAAAATAAAACTTTTTCCCTGCCCTCATTTGGTACATATAAATTGATAAAAACAATCTCAGGGCCTTTAAAAACCGTTTCTATTTTTAAAAGGCGCCCTTGGATTTCCTCACTAACTGATAAAATATCTATTTGCAGCCCTGGGGAGAACAGCACAGCTACTCCAGCACTAACATTAGAACCGTGACTTAAGACGCCCCGCCCCTTCCATTCGCTCAGCCACTTACTCTCATTCATACTGTCTGTATGCGTTTCCTGTAAAAACATCACATTCACTCTCTGTGTGATAAAATGAAATAAATGTGCTCTTTTATTGACACTCCTACAACCATTTACATTAAAAGTAGCTATATGAATGTGTTCCATAGGAAACAAAGAAAGCAAAAACAAAGACAAACAACTAAAAACTATATTAAAATGTCTTATTAAATAATACATTAATATGTCTTCGGTTTGTTATCATTCAACAACTTTCTTGCAGAGACTACTACTTTTTTAAAACGATACCGTTTCTTTTGGTCTAGCTCCTCTAACGTAGCTTTTCTCATGGCTATTTTTGCAGAGTAGATAAACAGCTGGATATTAGGAAAGAACTGTGTTAAATCAGTTCCCCTTTTCCCTTTGGTTTTATCTAAAAACGCTGATATTGTATCAACTGGATACATTTTACTCTTACCAGACGGGTTGGGCAGAGCCTCATCGAGCAGCACCGAGGAGTCAGAGAGCTCTCCTCCATCATCCATCTCTGATATCACCGACTCCTCTTCGGATTCTTCAGCGTCATCCACAGCTACTGTATCCGGCAACAGGTCCTCTGATCTGGAGGCTGTCTCAGTGCTGGACTGAACTGCAGCGCCGCTGTTACCCTTCTTCCCTGAACGCGGGGTTATCACAGGTTTACACTGAGATCCAGCTTTACCTTGATCTCCTGTCCCAGAGCTCTGAGCTGCAGCAGCACCGCTGCCCTGAGAGAGCGTCTCAGAGTCCCAGACAGACTGCCCTTCTTCAGCTACCTTTCCTGGGGTGGCCACACGTCTTTTCCTCTTTTTTTCAACAAGTTGAAAATCTTCATCATCTGGGGAATTCAGTTTCAGCTCCTGTTTCTTTATTGTTTTCTTTAACCTCCGCACTAATCCCCCGCTTCAATTGAGGCGCCGGCTCGGGTCTCACTGTCTGCGCTGGCGGCTGCGTTTGCTGCTCATCCCCCGGTGCTGTCTCAGAGACTCCGTCCTCCCCACTTGCTGGCTCTCTTGCCTTATTATGCTCAGTATCATTATTTTTTGGACGGCAAGCCCTTCTAAGGTGTCCTTGTCCTCCACAATGAAAACATTTAATTGATTCTGTGCTGGCAAATAACATAATTACTACCGTCAATATTGAAAGTCCACGCAACTTCAATAGACGAGTTGGGGTCATTCAATAATATAAAAACTTGTCTCCTAAAAGACATGACATGCTTAACATCTGTGTTTTTACACCAGAGTAAAATAGGTTTAATTGGGGACATTATTTTTCCGTATCTTAGTAGCTCATTAATAATCAACTCATCTTTAATGAAAGGCGGGACGTTTGAAAGGATAACTTTAGTGACAGGGGAAGCTAAAGGTAAAACGCTGACAAAACTTTCTTTGATATACAAACCTTCTTCAACAATCCTGTTCACTAACAGTTCACTACTAAGAAAAACAACGATGGCTTTATTCATTCTTGCAGCAGAGTTTATATTTCCATACCCTATTTTTTCCCCTGACAGCTAACAAACACTCCTCCACTGTTACTGAACTGTCTGGAATACATTTAAATCCGTGCCTGCGGGTCAGCGACCCAAAACCTCCTGATTTGGAACCCATGGCGGCTCCAAATCAGGAGAAAAAACTCAAATTAAATAATACAAATAAATAAATAAAACTAAACGTGTACAAAATGAATATAACTTCAGTAAAAGTTTTACTCACGCACAGTACACACCACTCACTCTACACAATCCTCAGAGAGAGAGAGAGAGAGACACACAGAGAATACATTGGTTAATATCTGCACACCGTTAGTCCATCTGTAGCTCACACTATGTCCTGGAGGTCTCTGTCACACAGCGAAACCAAGAGGCCTATTTGATTTAGACAACCCAGTTTCAAAAGCTCACCTTTTACTTAAGTTACACCTAAACCTGTTCACAGAGTAGGTTGCAATGGGAAGCCAACAGTAGGTCTGGAACACACTATCAGTATTAGCAGTGTTATTGATTGAAGGAGAATGCACTTTGAAGCTAACTATAGATTTTTTATATATATATATCTATATCTATATTATATATATATATATATAAAAATCTCAGGACTGCCCAGTCCCTGACCACATTCCGGCGCCTCCTTAAGACTCACCTCTTCAAACAGCACCTGTAGAACTCCTCTGTTTGTATCCTGGGACACTATCACCCTTCATTTAAATGTGCTTTATTTTGCTCTTATCTGCCCCCTATTTTACTGCATTTAATCCTGTACTTCAGAATACTGTAATCTGCCAAGTGTTTAACCTGTAGTATTTTGTATTTAATCATATCCTGATGTAACTATCACTATTTAATCATATCCTGATGTAACTATCACTATTTAATCATATCCTAATGTAACTATCACTATTATCTGCTGTATTATTGAATTAGCGTCTGCTAAGAAATAAATAATAAAAATAATAATAATAAAGAAGAATTATATATATATATATATATATATATATATATATATATATATATATATATATATATATATATAGCTCTGGAAAAAATTAAGAGACCACTGCAAAATTATCAGTTTCTCTGGTTTTACTATTTATAGGTATGTGTTTGGGTAAAATGAACATTTTTGTTTTATTCTATAAACTACTGACAACATTTCTCCCAAATTCCAAATAAAAATAGAGCATTTAATTGCAGAAAATGACAACTGGTCAAAATAACAAAAAAGATGCAGTGTTGTCAGACCTCAAATAATGCAAAGAAAATAAGTTCATATTCATTTTTAAACAACACAATACTAATGTTTTAACTTAGGAAGAGTTCAGAAATCAATATTTGGTGGAATAACCCTGATTTTCAAGCACAGCTTTCATGCGTCTTGGCATGCTCTCCACCAGTCTTTCACATGGATGTTGGGTGACATTTATGCCACTCCTGGCGCAAACATTCAAGCAGCTCGGCTTGGTTTGATGGCTTGTGACCATCCATCTTCCTCTTGATCACATTCCAGAAGTTTTCAATGGGGTTCAGTTCTGGAGATTGGGCTGGCCATGACAGGGTCTTGATCTGGTGGTCCTCCATCCACACCTTGATTGACCTGGCTGTGTGGCATGGAGCATTGTCCTGCTGGAAAAACCAATCCTCAGAGTTGGGGAACATTGTCAGAGCAGAAGGAAGCAAGTTTTCTTCCAGGACAACCTTGTACTTGGCTTGATTCATGCGTCCTTCACAAAGACAAATCCCGATTCCAGCCTTGCTGAAGCACCCCGAGATCATCACCGATCCTCCACCACATTTCACAGTGGGTGCGAGACACTGTGGTTTGTAGGCCTCTCCAGGTCTCTGTCTAACCATTAGATGACCAGGTGTTGGGCAAAGCTGAAAATTGGACTCATCAGATTAGATGACCTTACTCCAGTCCTCTACGGTCCAATCCTTATGGTCTTTTGCAAACCGCAGCCTGGCTCTTCTTTGCTTCTCATTGATGAAGGGCTTTTTTCTAGCTTTGCACGACTTCAGCCCTGCCCCTAGGAGCCTGTTTCAAACCGTCCTCGTCGTGCACTTCACCCCAGCTGCCGTTTGCCATTCTTTTTGTAGGTCACTTGATGTCATCCTATGGTTGCTGAGTGACATTCGAATGAGTTGGCGGTCATCCCGGTCAGTGGAGAGTCGTTTTCGCCCTCTGCCGGTCTGTAGCTTTGTCGTTCCCAATGTGTGCTGCTTGACCTTGTTCTTATGAACCGCCGTCTTTGAAATTTTAAGGATGGAAGCAACCCGACGCTCACTGTATCCCTCTGCCAGTAAAGCCAGAATTGAACCCTTCTTTTCCTCACTCAAAACTTTCCTTTTTAACTCTTTGGGCATGGTCAATAGTTATTTTTTGATTCCAATTACTTTTGACGTACTACTAGCACCGTTTTGCCATCCAGCTGGTCCTATTGCAAGAGGATAGTGATGACCACAGGAGTGGTTTTTATACTTTTCCTCGTTAAATAAGATTTGGTTCAGGTGATCCCCTAATCAGTACCTCATTCAGTAGAATGAGGTGTGCCTGTGCTGGAATTCAACAGACACTGGAATGGAATGGCTGCCATACATGTAGAGATGCTGATTTAAGAAAAAATTGCAGTGGTCTCTTAATTTTTTCCAGAGCTATATATATATACATACATTATATATATATATATATATATATATATATATATATATATATATATATATATATATATATATACACACACACAGTACTGTGCAAAAGTTTTAGGCAGGTGTGAAAAAATGCTGTAAAGTAAGAATGCTTTCAAAAATAGACATGTTAATAGATTATATTTATCAATTAACTAAATGCAAAGTGAGTGAACAGAAGAAAAATCTAAATCAAATCCATATTTGGTGTGACCACCCTTTGCCTTCAAAACAGCATCAATTGTTCTAGGTACACTTGCACAAAGTCAGGAATTTTCTAGGCATATAGTCAGGTGTATGATTAAACAATTATACCAAACAGGTGCTAATGATCATCAATTCAATATGTAGGTTGAAACACAATCATTAACTCAAACAGAAACAGCTGTGTAGGAGGAATAAAACTGGGTGAGGAACAGCCAAACTCAGCTAACAAGGTGAGGTTGCAGAAGACAGTTTACTATCAAAAGTCATACACCATGGCAAGACTGAGCACAGCAACAAGACACAAGGTATTTATACTGCATCAGCAAGGTCTCTCCCAGGCAGAAATTTCAAGGCAGACAGGGGTTTCCAGATGTGCTGTCCAAGCTCTTTTGAAGAAGCACAAAGAAACGGGCAACGTTGAGGACCGTAGACGCAGTGGTCGGCCAAGGAAACTTACTGCAGTAGCAGTAGCAGAAGGCAGTTTGTTCGCCGAAGGGCTGGAGAGCGGTACACGAATGAGTGTCTGCAGGCAACAGTGAAGCATGGTGGAGGTTCCTTGCAAGTTTGGGGCTGCATTTCTGCAAATGGACTTGGGGATTTGATCAGAATTAATGGTCTCCTCAATGCTGAGAAGTACAGGCAGATACTTATCCATCATGCAATACCATCAGGGAGGCATCTGATTGGCCCCAAATTTATTCTGCAGCATGACAACGACCCCAAACATACAGCGAAAGTCATTAAGAACTATCTTCAGCGTAAAGAAGAACAAGGAGTCCTGGAAGTGATGGTATGGCCCCCACAGAGCCCTGATCTCAACATCATCGAGTCTGTCTGGGATTACATGAAGAGAGAGAAGCAACTGAGGCTGCCTAAATCCACAGAAGAACTGTGGTTAGTTCTCCAAGATGTTTGGGCCAACCTACCTGCCGAGTTCCTTCAAAAACTGTGTGCAAGTGTACCTAGAAGAATTGATGCTGTTTTGAAGGCAAAGGGTGGTCACACCAAATATTGATTTGATGTAGATTTTTCTTCTGTTCACTCACTTTGCATTTTGTTAATTGATAAATATAAACTATTAACTATTGAAAGCATTCTTACTTTACAGCATTTTTTCACACCTGCCTAAAACTTTTGCACAGTACTGTATTTATATATATATATATATATATATATATATATATATATATATAAAATCCAGGGCTCGTAATGGAATGTGAAACAAGCAATGTGATTGGTCAAGCAAGGTTCTAGCTGTCCGTATATTGGATGGAATTTAAACTGTATCGGTAGCCGTGTTTCTTAGACTCACTTACAGATGTACAGCTGTAACTATGAAACTGAGGGACCAATTACCGGCAAAAATCCCGTAGTAGGAAGTAGACATGCTGATTTGGATGAAGAACAATTAAATGAACTGGAAGATTGCAAAACCCCGACTTTGTCACTTCAAATAATGTCTTTTTAGCAGTTTGTAAACACTAAAGAAAAACACAAAAAGAAAAACACTTGCGCACATTATCCACCCCTCTCTGAAATCCGAGACGTCATTGAATTTATTTTTATTCCGCACGGCTGTTCTGCTCAGAAAGAAAATAACTCATAGCTGTCTCAACTCCGCCCCCTGGTGTATTTTCTCAATGGCAATGTGCACACTATCAAAAAAATTATTAACTTTCTTTTACATGTTTTAATTGAATTAATTTACTCATCTTAACAGTGTGTAATTCAGAGTTATACATGGGACTACTGCCGTAAGGATATTTAATAAAAAAACACTAATCATTCTTTGCCTTAAACATGATTTATGTTTTTTTGTTTTTTTTTCTTCAAATCCACTGTTTTACCTGGATTATAAATGCAATAGCCCTTTAGGGCATCCGTATTCGTTGAATATACAAACTTCCCGAGGCATCCGTATATTCGACGTACATGGACGCCCAGCTGGACCTTATTGCATGCATAGATAGATAGAGAGATAGAGAGATAGATAAGGGATGGAAATGACTCCTATTGCATAGCAGTTTTACCCATTTCATGTTTTACAATGAGCTTGATTAGCCCCAGTGTATAGGTAAGTTCAGGTGTCTCTTAAACTCATACTGAAACCAGGAGTTTGCCAGAAAGCATGAGAGTGACCCAGCTGCGATGTGGGAAAAGGTTTTGTGGTCAGATGAGACCAAGATAGAGCTTTTTGGTCAAAACTCAAAGCGCTATGTGTGGTGCAAACCTAACACTGCCCATGCCTCAAGACACACCATCCCTACAGTGAGGTATGGTGGTGGTGGCAGCATCATGCTGTGGGGATGCTTCTCATCAGCAGGGACTGGGCATCTTGTTAAAATTGAAGGAAGAATGGATGGTGCAAAATACAGGGAAATACTGCAAGAGAACCTGCTTCAGTCCGCTAAAAACTGAAGCTTGGGAGGAAATTCACCTTTCAGCAGGACAATGATCCCAAGCACAAGGCCAAAGCAACATTGGAGTGGCTCAAGAACAAAAAGGTGAATGTCCTACAGTGGCCCAGTCAAAGTATAAAACTATTTGAAAATTGCGGTCCACAAGCGTCGTCCAACCAACCTGAACCTGGAGCAAATCTGCCAAGAAGAATGGGCCAAAATCACTCCGACACTGTGTGCAAAGCTGGTACATACTTACCCCAAAAGACTTAAAGCTGTTATTGCAGCAAAAAGTGGCTCCACCAAATATTAATGTGTGGGGGTTGAATACTTATGCAAGCAAGATATTTCAGTTTTTTTATTTTTCTTAAAAATATTTCCCAACATAAAACCAATGTCACCTTACAATAATTGACTTTGAGTTTCAGTGTTTTAAAATAAAATATCAAACAGAACGAAATTTCAATGTTCCATTTGTAATTCAGTTAATATGAGAGAATTGGTCAGGGGTCTGAATACTTTTGCAAGGCACTGTACATACATATATTTTAAAAACCTTGTGAGGATGCGTGACTGATCAGCTAGCGATTTATTTAGCTGGCTGACAGTCACGCATCCTTATTAAACTCGTGCAGACATTGACCATCTCCCGAGTTAATTCATTGATTAATTGTTGCTAATCGGGAGATGGTCACTGTATATAAACCTGCAGCTCTCTACCCTTGCAGAGAGTGTATTAGGAGTGAGAGCGGAGAGAGCGAGGACAGAAAAAACAAAACTTAAAAATAACTGCTAAGCGTGCTGGTTTACACCAGCAAGATACTTATTTGTTTATTTGTTTGGCCAACGCGCCTTTTTGTTTGTTGTTTGTTTAAATCTTTTGTTTTATTTTATTATTTAATAAAAGCACCGAATGCCGTAGGGTTCAGTTTCACCACCACCATCCATTTCCTTGTTTACTGTTACTCCTTCCTGGTCCGTGACGTCATCACAGCAACAGCTCGGCCACATATGGTGTCCTGCGTGGGACAAACAACGCCTCCAGGAGCCGGGCCAGGAACAGCAAAGTGCGTTTTTTTGTTCTTTTTTTTTTTCAAAAATAGTGTTTTGTTTGGGGAAAAAAAAAGAATAAAATGGATAAAGTGGAGGAGTACATGGAGAGGTGGCATGAGCATCAGAGGGAGTTGAAGGGGCACAAAGCACCCGACCAAACCCCTCCATGGCAGGAGGTGGGACTGCTGGTCCCGAAGAAGGGAAGGAAGGGCAGTGCCAAGGAGGCGAGGAAGCAGGCTCCAGCGCCCAGAGGGGGGGAGCCTGTGCATCCAGCGCCCAGAAGGGGGGGAGCCCGTGCATCCAGTGCCCAGAAGGGGGGGAGCCCGTGCATCCAGCAGCCATGAAGGTGGCGCCCGAGCGTCAAGAGCCCAAGAGAGGGAAGCTCAGGAGTGGACGCTGGGATAGCTACCTTCGCCTGGTCGAGGCCTCAAGTTGGTGCCCTTCCTGCGGGAAGGGGGGCCACTCGGTCATCAACTGCCCCCGCCCTGGAGAGGAGGAGGAGGGACGATCGAAGGGCAGCTGGGAAGCCTACCTCAGCGCACTTGAGGCCGTGAACTGGCCACTTCGTGGTCAACTGCCCCATTCTCCAGGACTGAGTAAAATTCCAATTGAATAAAAAACAAAACAACTAAACCCCCTACAAGAAGATATCTTCAGCCAGCTTTCAGATAGCGCTTAGAGTGACCGGCAAAGCTCTAAGTTAGTCTGAGTTAAGTTTTCACCATCCAAGCTGACGACGAGGTAAACATACAGCCCATGTTTTATCCCCTGCTGTGTTGGCACTGAACTCTGCTGGAAAAAAAGGGACGTATGGGACTGCTGTCGGGACTATACTGTAACGATCATGTATGTAGGGACAAACAGAAGGCTAAACAGTATCACCAAACAGAAATGAATGGTGTCCGGAGGGTCTCCAATAAACCCACACTCACAAACACAACACACACAGATAAAGACCAAGGATAAATAAATAGATACAGATGAAAAACAGTGACTTGTGGAAACAATTACATTTAACAGTCTCTATGGCAATGGTGGGAAAATGACAGGTAGGCCCAACAAGTCCAGTAATAGCAGGATAATTGAAATCCATACAAAGTAACAAAATGACAAAAAATACAGGAAACAAAGTATCAAATTAAAGTAGAAAAAATCCAAACAAAAAAGAAATGATCTCACCCACAAATAAGGCAGTCCAGCAAAGTGTCCCGAAATGATGGTGATTGTAGAAGGTTGAAAACATTGAGTACGTTAAAATTGTTGAGACTGTCCAGTAGTTTTGAGTTGAATGGTGAACAGTTGTTTTGGAAAAAATCAGGAGGATCAGGAAAAAATGGAGGCTGTCACACATAAAACAAACACCACTAAACAGACCTAGAAAAACAGCTAAACTTAAACAAGTAACAGTGAAAACAAAAAGAGCAGCTTAGACAAAGCACAGCGACAAAAGAAAATGAACGGATGCACTGGAATTATCTAAGGATGGTAAAGGATTCACTGAAATTTAAGTAGAGAAAATGCTGTAGTTTAATGGATTCCTGTGAGAAAGGGAGTCCCTCTCAGGCCTCATTAGCCAGCTTTAATACAAGTGCTGGCTACTAAGGAGCTCTGAGATTGGAGGGGTGGAAATCTGAATGAGCCAATGGGGAGAGAGGATGAACAGAGGGTGGTTGCAAGGAACTATGGGAAATGAAGTTTTAACCTGGCCAGGCTACTGACCCTAATTAAAGGGACAGGTGGGTGAGACTTACACCCACATTATGTAGCATGGAAATTGCTACAATACTATAAAATAGCATTTGCATTACATGCTGGATTGAGTTTGCAGTCTCTTCGGGGGTGTCATGTACATAGGCGGAGTAGAAAAAAATACCTTTACGTTTCCTTGGGAGCAGTGTTTAATATAGATAGAAATGAATATTGCTAACGGGGATAAAACCAATTCCAAAATGTTTTTCCAATATTATAACAGCAAGAGAACATTCAAAGAGGAGGTTAAATGTCTAAGAGAAAAAAATAACAAATATATTAAATGATTACTTTTCACAAGTTTTTACGAAGCAGGATACAAACAACATGCCCCACATGTCGACCAGTTCCTATCCAGTTTTAAATAACTTTAGCAGAACAGAGGCACAAGTGTTAAAGGGACTAGGAGCTCTTAAAATAAACAAATCCCCTGGGCCGGATGAGTACTCAAAGAATCCCCTGGGCCCAATAGTACTCAAAAAAATGAAAGAAGTTATTTACAAACCGCTAACCAAGATCATGCAACAGTCTCTTGACACAGGGGTTGTACCGACAGACTGGAGAATTGCAAACGTAATACCGATCCACAAAAAGGGAGACAAACCGAACCAGGTAACTACAGACCAATAAGCCTGACTTCTATTATATGTAAACTTATGGAAACTATAAGATCTAAAATGGAAAATTACCTATATGGTAACAGTATCCTGGGAGACAGTCAGCATGGTTTTAGGAAAGGGAGATTGTGTCCAACTAACCTGTTTGATTTTTTTGAGGATGCAACATCGACAATGGGTAATTGCAAAGCATACAACATGGTTTATTTAAATTTCCAGAAAGCTTTTGACAAAGTCCTGCATAAAAGATTAATTCTCAAAATGAACGCAGTAGGGATTCAAGGAAATGCATGCACATGGATTAGGGAGTGGTTAACATGTAGAAAACAGAAAGTACTGATTAGAGGAGAAACCTCAAAATGGAGCGAGGTAACCAGTGGTGTATCACAGGGATCAGTATTAGGTCCTCTGCTTTTCTTAATCTGCATTAATGATTTAGATTCTGGTATAGTAAGCAAACTTTAAATTTGCAGACGACACAAAAATAGGAGGAGTGGCAAACACTGTTGCAGCAGCAAAGGTCATTCAGAATTATCTAGACAGCATTCAGAACTGGGCAGACACATGGCAAATGACATTTAAAGGAGAAAAGTGTAAGGTACTGCACGCAGGCAATAAAAATATCATATGGGAGATACTGAAATTGAAGAAGGAATCTATGAAAACGACCTAGGAGTTTATGTTGACTCATCAAGACAATGTGGGGAAGCTATAAAAAAGGCCAACAAGATGCTCGTCTATATTGTGAAAAGTGCTGAATTTAAATCAAGGGAAGTAATGTTAAAACTTTACAATGCATTAGTAAGACCTCATCTAGAATATTGTGTTCAGTTCTGGTCACCTCGCTACAAAAAGGATATTGCTGCTCTAGAAAGAGTTCAAACAAGAGCGACCAGAATTATCCCGGTTTTAAAAAGGCATGTCGTATGCAGACAGGCTAAAAGAATTGAATCCATCAGTCTTGAAAAAAGAAGACTACGCGGTGATCCGATTCAAGCATTCAAAATTCTAAAAGGTACTGACAATGTCGACCCAGGGCTTTTTCGACCTGAAAAAAGAAACAAGGACCAGGGGTCACAAATTGAGAGTAGATAAAGGGGCATTCAGAACAGAAAATAGGAGGCACTTTTTTACACAGAGAATTGTGAGGGTCTGGAACCAACTCCCCAGTAATGTTGTTGAAGCTGACACCCTGGGATCCTTCAAGCTGCTTGATGAGATTCTGGGATCAATAAGCTAATAACAACCAAAATGAGCAAGATGGGCCGAATGGCCTCCTCTCGTTTGTAAACTTTCTTATGTTCTTATATAACGAGTATAAAAGTGTAGCTGTATTAGCATTATGGGGCAAATGGGAGCCAGGACAATGCTGCCTTATAACCAATTTCATGACATATAGACAGACACATAGACAGACAGATAGATATAGACAGACAGACAGAATATGGTATAGGAAGCAGTACGATACAAGCCGATATCCACTCCACGTGAAGTCAGAGCAGCTGCTCACAACACAAAACCCAGGTTTTAGTCAAATAAACTGTTTTCAAACTCCTGCCTTTCGCAAGGTCACATACTGGGATCGGGGGAACACCTGAATGTCATTTGCAGCGTTGTGCCTGCTTTCTTTTTGATATTATGATATTAACACTCATCGTACTGACCTGCTGCACGGCTGCGAAACTGTGGAGCTGAGCACTGCTGATATGCTGCTGGAGCATCAACTGCTGGAAGTACTGAGCTGCATTGGGCTGCCTCTGCAACGCCTGGAGAGCCTGAGAGGGGAGAGGGGAGAGTTAGAATACTTGCCAGGGATGGAAATAGGACTATTGCATAACAGTTTGATCCATTCCTGGTTTTACTAGGAGTTTAGTAAAATACACCTAAACGTGTTACCAAGACAATGTGGCAAATCAAGCTTGCATTAACACCTGGAATGGGTGAAAGAGCTTTGCACAACAAAGTCAGACAGATACACACAGGCAGCCAGACAAACACAGACAGGCATACACACAATCAGACACACCCACAGACATTCCGACAAACACAGACATTCAGCCACACAAACAGTCAAAGACACACACAGTCATACAGCCAGTCAGGCACACACACACACAGTTACCTGTACAGCCTGTCTCTCATACAGCGACATCTGTGCTATCTGTGTGGGGCGAGAACTTCCCCCGGAGGCTGTGTTACCATTGGCCGAGCCAGAGTTCTGATCACCATCCGTCTCCATGGCGAGATCAGGACTGTCAGTCACTCAAGCCCAAGAAGAAGAAAAAAAAAGATTCTGCAATAAATAAATGTATTCAGCATTTGACCAAATCATGTTCATTTACGTTTTCCTAATACTTGAAGCAGCCTGCTCCGATTCCTGTGCATCACTGATATGCTTCCCCACCTCACTTCCCAAGTCTTTTCAGAAGCATTGTCTGCATTTTTAAAATCCAGTTTTAACAACTCTTTAGCCACTTTCAGTTCTCTGCTTGTATTTTCTTACTTCAGTTTGTGATATGCACATATTTCGAAGATATTTTAAGACAACGTTGTAGTTGCTGCTTCCTGGATCCTAATCACTTATACTTTTTGCATTTGAACATTATTTATTTATTTATTGCATTTACATAGCGCTTTTTAAATAAATGTATTGCAAAGCACTGTACAGTACATACCAGAAAAAAAGAACAAACCACAATACATTTGCATAGCATGTCACACACACATGCCACAATCAGACCATTTAAATAACAGTATACACAATACAAAAGCAGCAATGTTAAAATTACATTAAAACCTACTAAGATAAGAAAGCCATTTTATAAAAGTGCGGTTTTAGTCTTGACTTGAAAACTGCAATGGTCCCAGCTTCCCTGACAAACAAAGGCAGAGCATTCCATAATTTCGGAGCTCTACAAGAAAAAGCCCTACCTCCCGTGTTGCTTTTATTGACCCTAGAAATAACCAGCAGCCCCGCATCCTGTGATCTCAGAGTGCAGTTTGGAAGATACAAGGTCAGTAACTCCTGCAAATAACTAGGTGCTAATCCATTCAGGGCCTTGTAAGTTAACAGGGAGCCAGTGTAAATTGGTCAAAACAGGGGTAATATGTTCACTTTTCCTGGTTTTATTCAGAATTCTAGCAGCGGTATTCTGAACAAGCTGCAAGTGGGATACCCCACATTTTGGGACACCAGAAAAAAAGTGCATTACAATAATCAGCTCTAGATGAAACAAAGGCATGCATTAGTCTCTCTGCAACAGATACAGAAATAATTGGTCTGTTTGGCTATATTTCTCAAATGGTAAACAGATACTTTAGTAACTTCCCTAATAAGAGTCTCAAATGAGAGATCAGGATCAAAGATGATCCCTACAGCAGAAACGTTATTTTTGTCTATCAAAGATTTTTTTTTCCGATTGAATCTGCCTCTCCAGCGTCTACAGGGTTATTGTTTTGATGGTGCAAGCAACATGTCTGGCCAGTTCTGGAGTGTGCAAGCTCAACTTAAAGAAATATGCCTTGATTCACTGTTTGTTCACTGTAGTAACCATTCACAGATCTTGTTCTGCAAGAGGTGGGCTGGGAAGTACGTCTTGTGGCAGACACATTAAACTTTGTTCAGGAAGTTTCCGTTCTTATTCGAGAATCTGCAAAGCGCAAAAACGTGTCTGAATCTGTCTTTTGCTGCGGTGAAGTGGTGTGCAACATTTCAGGTCTGTGCCCTACTAGATGGAGCATTCGTACAGTGGCAATCTCCTATGCTCTCCTGGAGACCCTGCTAACCCTTCAGCATGACAGCAGTGTTAGACGCGAAACACGAGCAAAGATTGCTGGGCTTTCCAAACGAGCAAAAAATGCAAAGACATACTTCGGTTTGCTGTGCTGTGAAGCTGTTTTTAGACCTGTGACATATTAGTCAAAGGCCTTTAGAGTGATAATGCAAGTGCACTTGGAGCACTGGAATGTGTAAAATTGTTAAAAGAATGGATAAGTGTATTAAACCAAAATTAATGACTGCGCGGCCAAGAACAATCTAAGATTCCACAGCCTAAAACTAGGGTCAGCAAAACACCAGCTTGCTTCCGCCAAACCACTAAAGCAGAAGACGTATTGTCTGAAACATGACATGCTATGGAAGCGGGAATTTTACGAAGCCCTGGATCTATCTCGTAAAGGCCGAACTATAGCGACGTTTCAACCAGGAAGGACTGAAAACTTCAGCACACAAGGAGCACATTCTTATTGATGCAGCACGGGGAAAGATAAGCTTTGCAGATTTAGAGGCAAACTCTCAACTTCACCTTCCACAACAATTTGATAAATCCAAGCTTACATGCAGTTAACAATGCTGGGTGATCTCACCAAAGAAAAGTCATTCAATACTGTTGCAGAGATTGCAGGATTTTTTGGAACCCTACTGCCACAAACAAGGTGACTCTTTAAAGAAGCTGAAAACTTCATTAAACGTTGCCTGTGTTTACCAGTGTCAGTTGCAGGGTCAGAGTGATCTTGGATGCGAAGCACAATGACCCAGAAGAGACTAACACACTTTGCGCTAATGCACATACACAGTGACATTCTGGATGCACTAGATGGCCATTCCCTCATGAAAAGATTCACCAGCATGACACCGGAGCGCAAGTCCACCTTTGGAGCGTTCTGACAGACTGTTTTGTTTTGTTGTCCCCCCCCCAAGTAAACAAGACATTTTTATGCTCTGTTATTTAACTGGATAATAAAAGTATGTGCTGCTTTATTAAACACTTATGGTAAGCATGTTATAAACAATATTGTTAAAGCATTTTTTGTACGTGATGATGGCTTTGTTTTATTAACATATTTTAACACAATAACCAAATGTATACTGTAGCATCCCTCATATACGGTGCCGTGAAAAAGTATTTGCCCCCTGTCTGATTTTCTGCATTTTTGCACATTTTTCACATTGTATTTGGTCAGATTTTTTTATGGGTGTAGTAGTATATAGAGGGAGTCTGAGAGAAAAAATGACACCAACGTTTGGTGCTTCTTTCATTTGTTTGGTGTGCAAGGTAATCAAACATGCAATCTTCAGGTGTGAAAGTTATTGCCCCCCCCTAGTTAACTCAACCCAATTAAAGGGATAATTAGGGTCAGCTGTTTGAGTACTTTGGTTAACAACCAGGCCTGATTTGGGCCAGCCCTGCCCAATATAAATCTGACTAACTTTGGCCCTTACCATCAGAGTGAAGTTGTCAGCACACAGGTTCTAGAGGCACATCATGCCACAAACAAAAGAAATTCCTGAAGACCTCCGGGAAAAAAGTTGTTGATCCCTATCAGTCTGGAAAGGGTTACAAAGCCATTTCTAAGGCTCTGGGGCTCAACTGAACCCCATATTGTCCAAATAGAGAAGGTTTGGGACAGTAGTGAATCTTCCCAGGAGTGGCCATCCTGCCAAAATCTCTCCAAGAGCAAGGCGTAAAATCATCCAGGAAGTCACAAAGAACCCTAGAACAACATCCAGGGATCTGCAGGCCTCTCTCGCCTCGGCTAAGGTGAGTGTTCATGACTCCACCATCAGAAAGACACTGGGCAAAAATGGGATTCATGGCAGAGTAGCAAGGCAGAAACCATTGCTCACTAAGAATAACATGAATGCTCATCTCAAGTTTGCCAAAAAGCACCTGGATGATCCTCAAGAGTTCTGGAACAATGTTCTATGGACAGATGAGTCAAAAGTGGAACTTTTTAGCTGACATGGGCCCCGTTATGGCTGGCAAAAACCAAACACTGCATTCCACAGTAAGAACCTCATACCAACGGTCAAGCATGGTGGTGGTAGTGTCATGGTTTGGGTATGCTTTGCTGCATCAGGACCTGGACGCCTTGCCATCATTGAAGGAACCATGAATTCCGCTCTGTATCAGATAATTCTACAGGAAAGTGTCAGGCCATCCGTCCGTGAGCTGAAGCTGAAGCGCAGCTGGGTCATGCAGCAAGACAATGATCCGAAACACACAATCAAGTCTACATAAGAATGGTTGAAGAACAAGAAATGTAAAGTTTTCGAATGGCCTAGTCAAAGTCCAGACCTAAACCCCATTGAGATGTTGTGGCAGGACCTGAAATGAGCAGTTCATGCTCAAACGGGATTCAAGGTGGGCTTTCTTGAGTAATGGCTTCCTTCTTGCCACCCTACCATAGGCCAGATTTGTGGAGTGCTTGAGATATTGCTGTCACATGCACACCAGTCAGCCATAAAAGCCTGTAGCTCTTGCAAAATTGCCTCATCCAGTTTGGAGGGATGGCCTAGAATATTTTTCACTTGGAAGTTGTGAGGTAGGATGTGTAGATAAATTAAAAAAAAAAAAAAAACTTTTAATGCATTTTAATTCTAGACTATAAGGCAACAAAAGGTGAACATTTTAAATGGGGGTGTAGACTTTCTATAGGCACTGTACCCTTTGCATTTCTCAAAACTCAGGTAGAATAAAACTGTTTCTCTTTCAGGAGCTGGGCCCGTTGCGCTACACGCTCCGAGGATGAAAATCAACAACACGAAACGATCAGAAATTGCTTCTGTATCTGTTTGATGTATGTCAGAATTATTTATTTAATTCATTCATTCACTATTTTTATATTTTCGTAACACTGGAATCGCTTTAAACACACACACACATACATATATACATCTATCTATCTCTCTCTCTCTCTCTCTCTCAAATTCATATATATATATATATATATATATATATATAATTTCTTTTTTTTGAGAACAAAGAAAATGTAACATGACGTTTGTTTAGTTTATCCCCACTCTGACAAATTAAAACATTTTTTTTTTTTCTGCCAAAAATACGGAATAAAACCTGCACCGTTCTAGAATTTGCGCGCAACAATGTGTACGTTGTTTACGCGTTATAGATATTCTGTATCGTGTCTGTCATCGCTGTGCAGGGTCGTACCGTAGTCCAGCATGAGTCAAAAATGTAAATATCAGCCCAATGACAATGTACCACTAGGGTGATTTAAGTGTATACTATACATACTACGAGAATCCTGTGTTAACCACAAACCACTAACTGGTTTGACAACAAAAAATGTAAAGTGGCAGGCTGTTTTCAGTTTGACCACGAAGGATTCGCTATTATTTTAAGAATATAAATATCGTACCTACCTTTTTTCTAAGTTGTGTGTATGTGTCTTCTTTCTCTTTATCCTACCTCCTAATACTTTTCTGTGATAGTGTTTTCTTTTCGGTCTGTTTTTTTTTATTAATTTATTTTTTCCACGAACCTACTTCCGTTCTTCTGCTGCCCCCCATTCCGTCGCGTCGCCACTGACGTCAGTCATGTAGTTTGCGGTAGAGGTATGAATATTTTTTTTTTGGTTTTTGGGATGAAACCGCATAATAACAGTCTCGCGTTTTGATTGGTCCATGACTGTCTCAGGAATATGTCACCACACGAGTGGGAGAGCGTGCAGGCATTTTTAACATGAGAGAGAGAGAGAGAGAGAGAGAGAGAGAGAGAGAGAGAGAGAGAGAGAGAGAGAGAGAGAGAGAGAGAGAGAGAGAGAGAGAGAGGCTTTCCACAACCTTTCAATTAAAGTATAATGCGGTATTACGCTGTACTAATATAACAAACTGTGGGTTATTTATTACTTTATGTCAATTGTCATGTTATGCACGCATGTAAGAACTGGCTTTCTGTGGTGGTGTACTTTTTTCCTTTCAAATAGCATATGTCTATAATCGTTTGCACATATATATCTTCCACACTATTACAGTTTTGTTACAGGATACATTAGTTTATCACTAATGTAATCACATCTTTATATATTGACTGCCCCTCTTTTCATTTACGTTCTATTTTCATGGGCCGCTTTGCTTTTCAGATAATCTCCCAAATTCTCGGCCGCTATAGTTTTCAGATAACGTCCCAAATTCCGGCCGCTCTGATAACGTCCCAATTTCTGGGCCGCTCATCCCGTAGCACAGATTATCAGACTAGTCTGATCATTTGCGCATCCCCCTCCAAATAAGATATCTAAAGCGAACAATGCGAGGAAGCTCATTTGGAGAAAAAGACTGCTCCAAATGGGCTATCTTGTGCTTTAATTGAAATGTACAGGTTTTAATGCTCTAAATCCTGGGTAGCTCATTTGGATGAGAAGAAAAGACTGCTCCAAATGGGCTACCCTGTGCTTTAATTGAAATGTAGAGGTTTTAATGCTCTAAATCCCGGGTAGCTCATTTGGAGGGGCAGCACAATGAAACTGATAATGGTGATGTGTATTTGGAAGTACAATGTAGATGTGTCTAAGACAGAAAAGAAGGCTCTGTGTGCAGCTTTAGATTGCAGGGTAGATGGATCAGAGACAACATCTTGAGGAAGTTATTATTTATTTAGCTAATTACTGTTTTTGTGGCAGAAAAAGAACAACAGAAATCCCAGCAATAACAATTGGCTTCTCCAGCTATGCTGTGGAAGCCTAACTAAACAACTAAAAAAGAACAAAGCAAAGACATTCTTCTACCCATTGACTTTACATTTTTTGCACATAAATGAAAAATCATGCGATAACTCTTCAGCAGAGTACAGAGTGCATTCAGTGTGTGCCCATCTGTTGATAACTCTTCAGCAGAGTACGGAGTGCATTCAGTGTGTGCCCGTCTGTTGATAACTCTTCAGCAGAGTACGGAGTGCATTCAGTGTGTGCCCGTCTGTTGATAACTCTTCAGCAGAGTACGGAGTGCATTCAGTGTGTGCCCGTCTGTTGATAACTCTTCAGCAGAGTACGGTGTGCATTCAGTGTGTGCCTGTCTGTTGATAACTCTTCAGCAGAGTACGGTGTGCATTCAGTGTGTGCCCGTCTGTTGATAACTCTTCAGCAGAGTACGGAGTGCATTCAGTGTGTGCCCGTCTGTTGATAACTCTTCAGCAGAGTACGGAGTGCATTCAGTGTGTGCCCGTCTGTTGATAACTCTTCAGCAGAGTACGGAGTGCATTCAGTGTGTGCCCGTCTGTTGATAACTCTTCAGCAGAGTACGGAGTGCATTCAGTGTGTGCCCGTCTGTTGATAACTCTTCAGCAGAGTACGGAGTGCATTCAGTGTGTGCCCGTCTGTTGCAGTGATCACATTGCACCTGAAAAAAGTAAAATAAATACATATTGTCCACTTGATGATTGCTAAACATATTACCCAGCTATAGATGACACTAAGAAATTATTTAATAGTTTATTACACTTAAAATATATAACTGTGTATATTCTGTGGCAGATATACAATAGAAAAATAAAGAATATTGTGATCTTCCAGGGGATATCTAGTGTCAGCAAATTATGCCCCGACACCAGTTATATAGAAATAGTGCAATCATTCCAAAACACACAACACCTACTCACAATAGTATCAGAAAATACCAAGGAAGATCACATTCATTATTTGTCGATGCAATTAGTTGTTCTGGTTCAGTAAACACAAGTTAAATCTATCAAATGTACACTTACTTATGAAACAACTAAATACTATATATAATTACTAGAATAAATAATTAGTAATACACACGTTGTGTAATAATACAGGTATATTTACCATGTTAATTGTGGTGTTGGCTGATTGCAGGTCCATCATGCTGCATATTATGCAGTATTCATCTATGTTACCTGTGATAAAGCAAACAAATTAGACAAACTAAAACATTAAACAAGTATTTTAAAACCCTAATTATTTTGATCAATATTTTCAAATATAAAGATGTCACATTTTAAAGCAGTATAGTTCAACATGTACATGTAGCATCTATGGAAATTACATTTAGGAATAATATTGTGAACAAGAAATGTTTCTTGATGCAGTCCTTAAAAAAACAAAAAATACACAACAACACTATCCAGTATCAAACAAGGGCAATTAGGGATTGTATTTATATTAGGTATCACAGAGAGATGAGTTCTACGCAATGCCATGGATTGTGGCTTTCAACACAGTATTGTATATCAGCCCTTCATTACTGCAAATATAATAAACATTTTACAAAAAGCATGAGGCAGAACGGCTCAATAGATTCTCTTAGTTGTGTTGTTCAGTCCTGGACTGTTGTGTCCTTTCCTTTCATGTTGCTCATTCAATCTGCTATATATTCATAAGTGTTCAAATTACATGGTAGTCTTCCAGTTGTTTTAAACCTGCACACAGTAATGTGTTACCCTGATTTTCCATAAGGAGGCCAGCAATCTCCAGTCTTTCTGCTCTTATAGATGCTGGGCTGGTTTCCACCTGATCAATTGATCCACTTGTAAGGTACTGTTCTGCAAACTAAAAAACAAAGCAAAGACATAATGTAAAAATTAAAAACACAAAAAGATAGGATTTAAGATAATAATGTTAGCTTTTTACATTTAATATTAGAACACCACAACTGCTGCCATTCATCTGAAGTTGGTATTTGAAAGTCTGCAGTTTCCAAACTGTCTTGTTTCCTGTGTCCACATTAGCTCTCACGAAACTCCTAGAAACAGACAGTTTTTTAGAATTCCCATTGTAATGCCAACTCTACGGAGTGTACCTGCGCTCCTAACTCAGGTCTACAGCCTGTATTCAATTCAATGTATAGCTGGAATCAAGTGTTTATTTGACAGGAGTTATATTTCAATCTTAACCATAGCCACTAGTTATTTTTTCAAATTTCTGGAAACTGTGCATTTGAGATACTTCACAATAGTAAACTGAATCCATTTTTATTCTGCTTAAGATACATTTAATAATATAACACATATACCAACCTCCAGTTTCTTAAAATTTGTCTGCTATACTTGTCCTCTTCGCCCAGTGGATCAATCAGGACCACAGTATTTTCACACATTTTCTCGATCTGCAAAATACCGTATTTTATAAGGGTAGCAGCAGCAGATGTCGCCGTGTTAGTGAGAATAATTTAAATCTGTTAAGTTAGTAGATTCTTTTAATATTGTTTATTTACAAAAATCTTGGATCTTTACTTAACCATATATAAAGATAAAGTAGTTTTGTATACCTAGACATAACATTTTGGAAATATTAGTTGTAACCAAAACACAATTTAAGCAAAACAGAAAATGTAGATACGATGAAAATGTTTCTCTTGAATTTTGTTAATGTTACATAATAACATACCACAAGAATCCAATGACTTCCAGTATTGTAAGGGCACAGCACAATCTCATGTTCTTGTATTCTGATCTGTTAAAAAATGTATGTCCTGATGTTACATTTACATTTTACTAATTTCTTTGAGAACAGCTTATATATTACATGATTAGTACTCACATTTCTGACAGATCTGAATAGTCCATTTAATTATTATTTTTTGTTTATTTAGCAGACGCCTTTATCCAAGGCGACTTACAGAGACTAGGGTGTGTGAACTATGCATCAGCTGCAGACTCACTTACAAGTGCATCTCACCTGAAAGACGGAGCACAAGGAGGTTAAGTGACTCAGTGAGTCAGTGGCTGACGTGGGATTTGAACTGGGGACCTCCTGGTTACAAGCCCTTTTCTTTAACCACTGGCCCACACAGCCTCCTAATATTGATGTGGCAATAACTGCAGTCATGCAGTAGACCTTTTTTCTGGTCAAAGAAAACATGTTTTACTCCTAATGTAATATAAAGTTACCTGAACAAATTGCCAAGAATGAATAAACATTTGTAATAAATGCAGATACACAATGAAAGGTAATGGATACTTTAGTTAACACAAATGGGTAATTCATTTGTGCAGATCTGTATTCCATAACTATTGAGAATTTAAGCAAGCTCAGATTCATTTAAATAAATAACGTATACTTACCTTTAGTGTGTTTGTTAATACATGGAGGTATGAATCAATCACCTAATGTTACACACACACACAAAAGGTATAAGCAGAAGGTATTTTATCAGTATTATTATGTCATGAAAAAGGGCTGTTCAAATGGTTTAAATGAGATATTTCCTTACCTCATCTGACAACCAGAGTTTCAAATGAAGTGTCATACAGCTTGTAAGGACCGACAATAGCTTAAATTTGTCCAACAGCCTTTTGAGACCACAGTTGCACTACTGAGAAGATTAAACAGTATGCAAGATGCAGAATGTTAAATCCAAGGATCTGATTAATATTGCAGAGAACAAATAAGAAATTGCCTAAACATTTTAAATTATTATTTTTCAAATAAAGTAGTGTTATTAAATTCATTTTGTAGTAATAGACAGATGTGAATTTTACTTTTGTTACATTTCTGGTGTTCCATTATGGGGGGTTCCATTGGGAGAAGTAACTCCTGTCAGCAGTAACCTGTTCCATCGAGCCAGTACCTAATATCAACCATCATTCCTGGCCAGTAAAATCTGGATGACAAGGCATTTCTTGTTTTGGAAACTCCACTATGCCCCCCCATGGGAGAGCAGTGGAATTCTTGGAACACGCTCCCTTGTAAACACCACCTTTTTTGCTGTTCCCTTTGCAGAATAATACAGCTCTCCATCTAAATCAGTGAACACATGTTTATTTCAGTGCTTTAGTTGGAGGATATGTCATATCAGCAATTTGTCCCAAGAAATGCCAGAAAACTTTATTTAGAAAAGCATGAGTTTAAGGTACTCTAAATCACATTGCAGGGTCCACATATTTCAGTGACATTTAATCAAATATGTAAGGGTTATTGTAACTGAAAAATTGGCCTTGTTGTATAATACCTAGCATTGAATGCAAGAGTCCACTATTTAATGTACTTACTTTGAATGGAAAATTTGAAGCTATCTTCTTAAAGTTAGCTTCTGTAGCATGGAGTAGGATGGTGGGTAATTGTTATCAGAAAGGTAATTGTACACTTCATGCATTCGATCATCCATGGCTATCTGTGCTTTAAAAAACAGAAACATAACTTATAATACAAGAGAATACAAACTAACAGTAGCTTTCATATGTGCAGGTGATTCAGGCTGCACCAGAATAAGAAACCAACTTTTAGGTGTGTGTGGGAAAAGAAGGGGGGCCCATCTAAGAATTCTGCACCAGGGCCCATTCCAAGCACTTTACAAGGTTCCCAGCTGAGCTGAATACCAGAAAAACCCTCCTGCATCAAGCAAGTTAAGTATAGCCTTGTTTTTATTATTGAATTAATCTAACTTATTTGTAACTTACTTTAGCACTATTACTATTAGTGGCATGTTTTAACTATACAAGTTCTAGCTGGTGGTTTTATTTAATTTAATTTTAACTACAATTGCAAGCACTGTTTGGAACCAAGGTAAATTCCTTAAACCAGTTCCAAGTGTATCTCAGCTTTGAAATAGTGCTAATTACTACTGGGCTAATTTGCCAATCATGCCCAGGTGCAGAACCTAGCCAACGATAAAATCCTCAGCAGCCGCTTGATGCGCCAGCACCAAGCACCTCTGAACGGAAGAGCCTGTGAACAAGAGAGCCAGAGGAGTCAAGAGCCTGTGAACTCTTGAAATGTGTTTAATTTGTAGAATCTAAATTGGCCAATTTTTTGCACTTGTTAACAGTTAAACTTGCTCTTATTAGGACTGAAGCTATTGTATATTGCATGTATTTTTATTTATTTATTTTTTTTAAAATATGTATATTTTGTGACAAATGTAAGTCGCCCTGGGTAAGGGTGTCTGCTAATAAATAAATAAATAAATAAATCATTATTTATTTCTTAGCAGACGCCCTTATCCAGGGCGACTTACAGTTGTATACAAAAGAGATACATCAAGAATTACAGTTCAATTAGGCCCTAACCCCCCCCCTCTTTTTTTCTTCTGTCTGTCATTGTTTTACTTGTTTTAAAGCCCCCAATTGTTAGTTTATATTCATGTGTACTATGCCCAATTATTTTACTTTCTTGTTATTTATTCTAGAATAAACTGTAATGGTAATGATGGGCATTCCATGATATTTCCATGGATGTGGAAATACTCCAGGAGTCGTGTCCTTAACATCTTCTTGGTTACACTGAATTAAATAACCTACATTCGAAGGGTAGTAACTTGTCTGAATTACGCAAACACAATTTCGTCCACTGGTCTCCGTGCTGGTCCTGGTCCTGGTCCTGGTCCGCGGGCTCCCTCTGAGCTGGTAAAGGCACCAAAGTTGAAAATAAATTTTCATTTTTCTTTAAGCATTTAAAGTATCCTAGTTGACACTAACTTGTCATTTTAAAGGTATAAATTACAGGGTTTTTTTTTTTTTCTTCTTCTGCATACAGTTCAGAATCTACTCTCTGATTACACTGTGTAACAAATATTTTATTTATTTTTTGTTCCTGGGTAGTAAGTGTTATTTCCTAATTGCTTATGCCTCAAAAGTATAGAAAATGGCTATTATTCCCCACAAACTTTGCTTTTGTGACCAGGACAGTGATATTTTGAAATGTACCTATTTTCCAGAACATTCCAGATAGATTCAGTGCTGAGTAAACTTGGAGTAACTTCTAGAACTTTCCAGTAATATAAATAGTAGTATAAATACAGGGGCCTTAGCCCACCAGTTCAGTTTAGTTCCAGCTGCCTAAGTGGATACATATCTGCATTTTTCTGAGATGGCATCAAGGTCATAGGAGACTTCAAAATGGTGGCATTCCTGATGGGTCTCCAAGGTGGTTTTACCAAGTTTCCCTGCTATCTTTGCCTTTGGGACAGCAGGGACACCAAGGCGCACTACCACAGGCGGGACTGGCCACAGCGGACCGAGTTCTCTGTGGGGAGGAACAACGTCAAGTGGGAGCCACTGGTGGACCCCCGGAAGGTGCTGATGCCACCACTGCACATCAAATTGGGCCTTATGAAACAATTTGTCAGAGCTCTAGATAAGGAGTCGGCAGCCTTCAAGTACCTTCAAGACTTCTTCCCTAAGCTGTCTGAGGCAAAGGTCAAAGCCGGTGTCTTCGTCGGACCACAGATAAAGAAGATCCTGGAGTGCAATGAATTCCCCAAGAAGCTCACTAGTAAGGAGAAAGCGGCATGGAACAGCTTTGTCGCAGTGGTTCGGGGCTTCCTGGGCAATCACAAGGCCGAAAACTATGTGGAGCTGGTTGAGACTCTGGTGAAGAACTACGGCACAATGGGCTGTAGGATGTCCCTCAAAGTCCATATCCTTGATGCTCATCTTGATAAATTCAAGGAGAACATGGGAGCGTACTCGGAGGAGCAAGGCGAGCGCTTCCACCAGGATATACTGGACTTTGAACGCCGCTACCAAGGACAGTATAACGAGAACATGATGGGAGACTACATTTGGGGGCTGATTTGTGAAAGTGATTTACAGTATAATCGTAAATCTCGAAAAACTACTCACTTCTAAATCTTTTGTAGTCATTTTTGTATTACTTTAGTATAAATACATGTTAATTTGGATTCATATGTTGTTTTTTTCTGACTTTATGTGAATGAAAAGACACAAATTCGCCCGTTTTCTCATTGGAAATAGGTAAATTTCAAAATATCACTGTCCTGGTCACAAAAGCAAAGTTTGTGGGGAATAATAGCCATTTTCTATACTTTTGAGGCATAAGCAATTAGGAAATAACACGGACTACCCAGGAACAAAAATTGTGTTATAGTGTAATAAAAAAGCATATGATATTACACATCACAGTTACCATATGACCAATATTTAAATTTTCAAACACTCGCTCCTGTAATAAATATATCTAAAAGTTGGGAAGCTAGCAATGAGCTACCGAAAATACTTTACCATAATGACATTCTACTCTCTGTGTATGGAGCCAGAAATTCCATGAGTTTCATGTACTGTCCCTCTTTTCTGACTGTTAAGCCCTGACCGTTCTTGCCCTGTCACACTTCTTTCTCTGATATGTGTCTCCAGGTTAGGCCATTTTTTCTTTACTTCCTCGACTACAATTGAAATAAAAGGTATATGTGTGGATATGTAGAAAATATTTAGTTAATTGTATTCTGATTACGCGTGTTACAGCAGGTTTATAATCTGCCTTAGTTAATATTGTGTTTTGTTATAAAAACATGTTTTGGTAACTTGTTAGCTGATGAAAATGTATTACTGTATTATGGTGAATATACCGGCAGTGTGCCGGTCAATGAGCTGAATGAAAGCAACAGATGCACAGATGGCAGAGCAGTATGCAGAAAGTTACTGTACGAAAATACTGTACTAATAAGTGTCTTCTTTTAATTATTTTCAGACTAAATAAAATAATACGTTTACTTCAAACTTGGAAATTTCATTATTTTCCTCCTGATACTTGAGTCACTCTTAAATGCATTTTAAGAAGAACCCCTTTGAGCAACAAGCACTCAATTCCTTGTATACCAAGAGGTTAAAGAAACACAAGGCACACATGAACACACACACACACACACTTCTCAAATGCACTGTACATTTTTAATTAACAATTCAAGACTGACATGGTTAAATTGTCTTCACCCAAATTGAAAACAAAGAAATCTGGAAATCAAAATGGTGTCGGCAACTAA
Organism: Acipenser ruthenus; assembly: GCF_902713425.1. Lineage (NCBI taxonomy): Eukaryota > Metazoa > Chordata > Actinopteri > Acipenseriformes > Acipenseridae > Acipenser > Acipenser ruthenus. The sequence continues at coordinate 15,226,040 of NC_081207.1, read as the reverse complement.
ATTAGAACTCAGTTTTATGGTAATAAATAATATAAAAGTTATTTTAAATACACTTTTTTTTTTTTTTACATAATAAACAGCATCACAAGTTTTGCATTTAAAGCAAAGTTTTCACAAATTAGATCAATGCTCACATTTTGATTAATTGACTGTGACAGCAAATCAAAATCACAAGAAAAAATGAAAATAAAAAATCATAAATCTGTCACGTAATTAGGGCTGTAAATCTACGTTTAATTGACTACACGTTTAAACCCATTGTTAATCCGGTCGTTTAACCGTTTAAACAGCCATATATTTAATGTTTCACTCATTTCATATTTTTATATTTTACTTCCAATATTTTAAGTCATATTTTAACCTTGGTTTGTTGAATAACAAACCAAGGTTAAAATATGACTTAAAATATTGGCAGTAAACCGTACCATATAGATCCACTTAAAGACAAACAATAGTAAACATAAAAGCATAAAGGAGGACTGTAAATTAACACTAAAATGTAATCTATTTTAATAGCATAAAAAAACATTCATTGTTGATTTTACAACGTACCATTTCTCCAGAAGCTCCATAAAAAGTGTGTGTATCCAACATCGAAAAAACATTAGAAAACAACTCTATTTAATATTAAACTTAAAACACAGTGACAAGACTACATTTTTAATTTCATTCACTTGTATATTGTTGGCAGGAAACAAAACATGTCCAGAACCAAAAACCTTTATTTTGTTTTCATTAAAAAGCCGTTGTCTGATACAATTCTAGTTCCCAGCGTCCCTCCCCTTCACAACGGCGCTTGCACATTCAAAAAATAAAGACTTCATTTCCCAGCGTTCCTTTTTCCTGGCTTCTCAGTTCAGCTCGCTTGAATAATTAAAAGCTGTTCTGTAATTGCAGATGTCCTATTGAACACACACAATAAAATATGGACAATTAAAAAGGTGTAAGCACTTTGTAACAGACATCTTATTCGCCATTCTTTTTATAAATAAATAAATACATAAATAAATAGTAGCTACATGTTTATTTTCCAATGTGTTACAAAGGAGGTTAAATATCTAAGAGACACAAATGGCAAAATCATAGATGAAGAAAAAAAAAATAGCAAATATATTAAATGATTACTTTCCACAGGTTTTTACAAAGGAGGACACGGACAACATGCCCTACATGTCGACCTGTTCCTATCCAATTTTAAATAACTTTAGCATAACAGAGGCAGAAGTGTTAAAGGGACTAGGAGCTCTTAAAATAAACAAATCCTCTGGGCCAGATGAGATCCTCCCAATACTACTCAAAGAAATGAAAGAAGTTATTTACAAACCGCTAACCAAGATCATGCAACAGTCTCTTGACACGGGTTGTACCGACAGACTGGAAAATTGCAAATGTAATACCGATCCACAAAAAAGGAGACAAAACCGAACCAGGAAACTACAGACCAATAAGCCTGACTTCTATTTTATGTAAACTTATGGAAACTATAATAAGATCTAAAATGGAAAATTACCTATATGGTAACAATATCCTGGGAGGCAGTCAGCATGGTTTTAGGAAAGGGACATCGTGTCTAACCTACTTGACTTTTTTGAGGATGCAACATTGAAAATGGATAATTGCAAAGCATACGACATGGTTTATTTAGATTTCCAGAAAGCTTGAGACAAAGTCACGCATACAAGATTAATTCTCAAGGGATTCAAGGAAATGCATGCACATTGATTAGGGAGTGGTTAACATGGTGAAAACAGAAAGTACTGATTAGAGGAGTAACCTCAGAATGGAGCGAGGTAACCAGTGGTGTACCACAGGGATCAATATTAGGTCCTCTGCTATTCCTAATCTACATTAATGATTTAGATTCTGGTATAGTAAGCAAACTCGTTAAATTTGCAGACGACACAAAAATAGGAGGAATGGCAAACACTGTTGCAGCAGCAAAGGTCATTCAAAATGATCTAGACAGCATTCAGAACTGGGCAGACACATGGCAAATGAAATTTAATAGAGAAAAGTGTAAAGTATTGCACGCAGGCAATAAAAATGTGCATTATAAATATCTCATGGGAGATACTGAAATTGAAGAAGGAATCTATGAAAAAGACCTAGGAGTTTATGATGACTCAGAAATGTCTTTTATGCCTCATTTATAACCCAGCTACAGAAACTCTCCTCCCGCCACCCATTCCCCCACTTTTGAAACCAAAGTTATGCCACTGTCTGTACTGACCATTAGTTTCAGATTTTCCCTTCAATATGTAAATCTCAAGCTTAATGCTCTACTGCCAAATGCATTTTTTCGTACAGCACTTAATTCCGCGTTAATATTCTTTTGATTCCGTAATTCCGTCCGTGCTCTTGTTAACACGGATTCCATAGAGATACACAACAATGCAGGAAGCTGGTCTATCCTTAATTAATGCAAGACGTATTTAGAGTGATCATGTGGAAGAACAGGTCAGGTTTCCTTAAAGGGGAAAACCATAGAAAGGGAAACATATCTTTGCGGAAAATATGCAAAAATAATTTGATAATATATTTTACTGTTAAATTGTGTTTAAGAGTATAATAAACATTTTAAATGAAAATCTTTTTAATCCACGTTTACCGTTTAAACCCTTACAGCCCTACACGCAATACAATAAAAAAATTAAAAGCAAGCACCTGCAAACCAAACCCTTCCTATAACCAGCCCTCAATCAAAGTAGGTTCAGTGTTTCATAATAATATTAATACAAGTAAAGCATTGCAACGAAAAACATACAATAATTCGAGCAAGGTTTGCATTTAAAGAATTTTCTTTGCAACAGCAAATCAAAAATCAGAAAAAAAAATATCTTACAATATGACGGACTAAAGAGTAATTTAAAGGGCACATTTTCCTAAAGATTTATTTCCTTTCTAATATCCTGTTGTGTTCAGTATCATTCTGTAATGTTGTTTGTGCTCCATTATTTGGCGTACCAACTATCGCTTCTTAAAGACTCAAGGCTGAAGAGGAGTGGGGAAGCAAATCACTGTTGCACAGTGCACTGAAACCCACAGGAAAGACCTGTGCAACACTAATATTTGTCCTTATCTAACTTCAGCTAATTAGCTTTGACATGTCTTTTCAGAAGCAGTTATTTAGTAAGTCGCATACAGTAATGACAGAGAACAGGTAAGAATGAAATATCTGGAAAATGAAGACGATATCCCTTTAAGGGGAAAAAGAAACGTTTTAAAGGGGAAAACCATTGACAAAGCAGGTCTAGTCAATTATTTGAATTGTATCAGAACTCAAAAAAGTATTCAACCACCCATGTTGGGTGGGATATTTGAACTTCATTTTCCGCTAAAAAGTATGTTTCTGCAACAATGACTGACTGTCTGTGAAGACAGGTTCAACACTTTATGCAGCTGTGTGGGTTTACAGGGTCGTGACAAAGCACTGGGCTGGACTGAGACGAAACAAAAGCAGTTTCCAGAACCTCAGAAAATCAGTTACAATGAAGTCAAAAATATGACCAGAAGAAAGATTTGGGAAAGAGAGGAGGCTGTTTGGCCCATCAAGGCTCACGCCTTCATTGCACACCATTAGTGGATCTAATTTAATAGGACCGAATCTAATTGTTTTTTAATGTTCCGCATATTTTCGATCCTTGCATTTATAACTCTGTGTAGAAATGCTTCCTGCCATCTATTCCTATAGGCTTGTAACGATAACGATAATAATCAAATTATTTATCAATTGGGACCCCATGATAACAAATCGATAATATTTTAATGAAATCGAATATTCCATTAAATTAATAACGTGTCTTGTATATATTAACTTACTGTCAGAACATAATCTGTGTTATTGCTTCTAAAAGTTACTGAATATGCGACTGTGAACAAATACAGGATGGTGATGCAGAGATCAAGAGTAACCTGCTTTGTTAATGTATTTTATACATATTATTTTGTTTTAAATCAGTCCCAACTGTAGCCGTCTGTCTTGATTGAAACTAATAATATTTAACATTACTACATTGTCACGAGCCGCTGTTTCAGAAAGTTTTTTTTTAATTTTTTTTTTTTACCCTTTCATTTTGAAGCAATGCACTATCCGCAACCAAAATCTCGTTTTTGATTGCTGTCTGAGTCTAAATGCCGCTGGATTGTAGCTCGACGTATATGATCCTATGAAACCTGCAGGTTGTACAAAATAGTTTGCCACCAGTAGAATGCAAAATTATTGTACACGATCTGCTGCAGTAATTATTGTAGATTTTTTTTAATTCATTTTGGACACTCGCAAAATATTCACTCGTTTAACAATATCAGTTGAAATCTCCTAGGATACTTGTAACTGAGTTGAATTTAAGCGCAGGGTAAAAGTACACAAAATACAGTTGATTTTTTTTTTCTTTTCTTAATTTACCATTACACAAAACAAGGCAAAGGCTAGCGATGGCAGGAATATGAAAATTGGAGAGTGCTATATTTAAATACCAATGTATTTATCAAAAGTGTCTTAAAACATTGGATTTTTTTGTTTTTTTATACCATGCTCTATAAAAAGTGACATATTGTTCCTTTAAACTGGTACTGTGAGTGAAGTTATTTTTTTATTTTTTATTTTTTTAACTCGATAATGATCAATAATCGTTAGAATTTGCACGATAATCGATGTCAACGTCAGGGTTCGATTTACAACACTACTAACTTACTCTGCCCTCTCCTTCTGCTCTCTGTGCTAATGTAGCAACTTAGGTTAACTGTATTCAATGGAGGATTTTATACACTTCAATCAAGTGCCCTCTTTCCCTTCTTTTTTTCTAGGCTGAAGAGAATCTTTCAATCTGTCCTCACAGGTCATGTCTATTGAGTCCTGGGATCAGCCTAGTCCTCTCTTCCTTCTCGAATCATCTCTGTGCAGATTTACAAATGGGAAAGGGACAGTTAGTCTAGAACTTGCCCATCTCCTGCACACTGTAAGCAGGGAGAGCAGACTTAGAAGGAGCAATGCAGAACAGTGATTCAGATACAAAGTTGTGAAGCAGGACAAAATCAGTGCTGCTGTACCAGAATCATGAAAAAGAAGATACACTGTATGCACATGGGGGCAAAGTCCGATATACAGACAGACAGACAGCCTTCATGCACCCCAATATTAAGATACATTCAATAACTCATGCTAAAGTATGTCCATACCAAGTCTCATCCCAACTGAATGTGCCTCTCTGGACATACATCAAAATGTAAGTGTGCTACACAGACGGACAGATACAAACAGCCCCCAAACACCCCGCCATTCTGATACCCTCAAAGCTTGTGCTAAAAAATGTCTTCACCAAGTTTCATCACAATTGGAGAAGTGGCTCCTAGATCTATATCAAAATCTAAGTGCAACATGCAGACAGACTACTTCCCCCCACATTCTGACAATATCAACTTGTGCAAGTCCAATCACAAGTGGACAAGCCGTTGTCTAGATACATGTCAAAATTTAAATGGGACATACAGACAGACAGACGCCATACACCCTCAGTTATTGATAGACTCAATAACTTGTGCTAACGAAGGTTCTTAGCAGGTTTCATCACAATCGGACAAACAGTTTTCTACCACACGCATCTCCAAACAGCCCTTACATGGAGAAGTTTCACTACCAAAAGCCCAGAAATTACAGTCCAGTAAACTAATCTAACATACCAATCTGTGGCTGTACACCCCTTCACTATTTCACTGTTAATCCTAGTGTGCTGACACTGGCGCGCTAACCAAGGTTTACAAATCTGTTCGCTTTCCTCTTATTAGCACTAGCAATAATAAGTCCTCCTTCTGTTGAAGATCATTTGATTTTGTACTTTATACTTTTGAAATATACAGACATCTAAGTGACAACACTATAGATGATAATCACTTCCTCATGTGCTGTAGGTCAAACTCACTCCAGCCGTCTAGCAGCAATCAGACCGTGTGACCTACAGCCGCCAGGATGCAGCAGTTTATCTGTAGTATTTGAATTATTTTATGTTTCTGACAGATTCACGACAATAGGACCAGGTAATAATATTGCTGGTGTTATTAATAGGAGGTATGAAATTAGATTTTAAAACCTTGGCAAGCACCCCTTTATATTCTGGTCTTCACTCCAGTTACAGACAGATAGACAGACAGGCAGTGCTAAGTAGTTGTGATGTCACAGATCACATGGGTAGCAGGTGGTCATCTCTCTCCTCAGTCTCCTCCCCTCCCAGGGGTTCCGAAGGCACGCCCCTGTAAGTGGGAGAGGCGTTGCGTGCTCTTGATCGACAGATGAAGTCACAGCCGTCCTGCCGTAGAGAAGAGTCATTGTGATGCAGCACAGTATCAGAGTCAGTATAGCAAATACAGTAGTGGTAGAATCAGCAGACGCCTACATGGATATAAACTGCAAGAGCTACAGTCTTGTTATCTTTTATGCTTGTCATTTCAAGTTCTGATTCCCATTTTTAAACTGCAGAATTAACTTTCTAAAAATAAAGTTTGAAAAACTTTTCTGGTGTGATATATTCCATTTCGTGCCTGTGGGTTTAGAGTGTCACCAACACCACTTGATAAAATACAGCATTATTATGAACAGCTATAGAATGAAAAATACTGCTTATTTTTAATAGCAGTAGTAGTAATTTATATTTGAGTCTGTGTAGTACAAAAATTATCACAGAGGCACTAATACGTACACAAACAGACTCAGACACACAGACTCTCACACAGAGACACACACACAAACAGACAGACTCTCACACACAGTCTCTCACAGACAGACACACTCGCACACAGACACGACGACAGATTCGCGCACTCACACACACTCAGACTCACACACACAGTCTCACACACAGACACACACTCAGACTCGCACACAGTCTCTCTCACAGACAGACTCTCACATACATACACACACAGTCAGACTCACACACACAGTCAGACTCTCTCTCTCACAAACACACACACACACACACACAGTCAGACTCTCACATACATACACACACACACACACACACACACACACACACACACAGACAGACAGACTCACAGCTGTCAGGTTTCCCAGGTCTTGCCAGAAGGAATAGTTGGGGAACTGCTCCATCCCCTTCGCTCCTATGACCAATCGCTGATAAAGGAACCCGCCCACAATGTACAGAGTCAGACACGAGAAAAACCTGCAAACACAAAAACACACACTTCAAAGAGTCAGCCTGGGTTACACAGGACAGGGAACTAGAACTAAGAGCAGCTCCTGAACGCAGCTCAAATCAAAGGGACAGTAATAAAACTTAAATACTGTAGTCTCTCGCTAAACCGGACATGTCTGGAGACAAAATAACGAGGTGTCCAATTTAAATAGTTAATTAAATTAAATTAAAAGGTGGGACACTCACATATACTTTTTCAGTACCCAATTTTAAATGTATAAATCATTGCATTGAAATATTACATTATGTTAAAATATAAATCTGTACAGTAGTAAAATTAATTGAACACCTAGCGCACTTTCATTTTACTTTAGCCTACCAGTAACACAAAATAAATCACGCTGCTCCATTGTACACATTACTGTACAGTGTGGAAATAATAAAATATTATTTTAAATTGAAACAGTGATTTTAGAGCATTTTCTTTTTTTACTGTAGTCTACAGTACTTGGTACACAATTAATACAAAATAGATCATGGTGCCTGTGACAGGATGGACGAGAGTTCACCAGTACTGGAGATTCAAAACAAATGCGGTGTGCGTCGTTTTATTTAAATAATACAAAAATAAATAAAAAGGTTTAAACAGAAAACACTCGCTCACAGAGCCAAATAAAAGGTTTAAACAAAACAAAATCACAAACAGAAAAACAATAAATAATCCAGGTCAGGCTGGGCAGTAGCCATCACTGATCCTGTATTAAATTTGAAGTTTCGTTCTCTCTCGCTCCTCTAGCTCTCTCCGCTCTCGCTCCTAACACCCACCCTGAGTGCAGAGAGCTGCAGGCTTTCATGCAGGTGACCATCTCCCGATTAGCAACAAATTAATCACTTAATTAATTTGGGAGATGGCCACCTTCTGCACGAGGTATTTAAATTACTGTGGATGGGAATACCCATCCACGCTACTAAACAAAAACACACATTTGGCTACGCCATCATTTAAATACATTTCTAAATAAATAAAATAACAAAACACCCGGAGCTTTGCCGTCATATAAATATAAATACAATAATAAATCATAAAACAAAACAAATACAAAATAACACAGGGGTGGAGGGGGAGACCCCGTTCTAAAAAATAAACAAATCACCTGTTATATATCCCCCTCCTTGTGCAAAGCACACATGGCCCCATGGCCACCTCCCCCCTCAGTCTCATAGTCCCGGAAGAGGGGAAAGGAAGATGTTTCTGGGGGCGGCCATGGTGGAATGTCTTCCACCCCCCACTTCTTCACGGCTAGCAGCTCCCTCTTCTGGGGCTTCAGCCACACACTATCCGGCAGCGAAAATGCTGCGGGGGGAGCTGGTCTCCTGACCCCCCCCCCCTTCTTCGTGGCCGACAGCTCCCCTCCATGAGGCTCCAGCCACAGTATTTCTTGCTGCATGGCAGGACTGGTAGCGACCCCAGGCGAAGCAGGACCCTTGGCGACCCCAGGCGAAGCAGGACCCTCGGCGACCCCAGGCGAAGCAGGACCGGGCGACAGCGAACTGGCATCCCCGGGCGATGCACGATAGGGCAGCGGTGGTCCCTTGGGAGGCGACGGCGGCAGCGGACCCTCGGGAGGCGATTGCAGGAGGGGAGCCAGGACCAGCAGTTGTGCTGGGGTTGGCCCACTTCTCAGCCGCTGCGACCCGGCGGTTTTCCCCCTTGCTCTGCTTAGCAGCCTATGCAAGGGCAGCTGCGGACTGCCAGCATCTTGTCCCGGTCCGTCCTGTCTTGAAGGAGGAGGCAGCTCCTGCTCCTCTCCCTCGGGTGGTGGAGGCAGAGGCAGCTCCTGCTGCTCTGCTCCTGGCAAAGGTGGCAGGGGCTCCTCCCCTTCTGGCTGCGAAGGCGGCAGGGGCTCCTCCCCTTCTGGCTGCGAAGGCGGCAGGGGCACCTCCCCTGGCTGCGAAGGCGGCAGGGGCTCCTCCCCTTCTGGCTGCGAAGGGGAAACCAGCAGGCATGCTCCCTCTGCTGGTGATGGCGATGGAGGCGGAACCAGCAGGTACTCTCCCTCTGCTGGCAGAGGTGTAAGCGACACACAGTCCTCCCAAGGCGGTGGAGGCGGAACCAGCAGATATTCTCCCTCTGCTGGGATACCTGGGCTGTGGAAATTCGGCTTTCCCCCTCTTGGACTGTGGACGCACTGACTCCCCCCACTTGGGCTGTGGACGTTCGGGCTCCTCCCACTCAGGCGCAGGACGTTCGGGCTCCTCCCACTCAGGCGCAGGACGTTCGGGCTCCTCCCACTCAGGCGCAGGACGTTCGGGCTCCTCCCACTCAGGCGCAGGACGTTCGGACTCCTCCCACTCAGGTGCAGGACGTTTGGGCTCCTCCCATTCCAGGTCCGTGTCTTGGAAGACCTCCAGGCAGTGGTGCTCCTCATACCCATACTGCATGCAGTTGGTGCACCACTCCTCTTCCTCTCGTTCCTTCTTTCCACTCTGCCTCCTTCTCCTCACCTCTGTCTGGGTCTCTTCCTCCTGCCATATGGGGAAGGTGCCAGGGGATATGTGCCATGGCTCCCCACAATTAAAGCACCACTCCTCCCCCCACAGGCAGGTAAGGCAGACTTGCTGCGGCTGTTGCTGCTGCAGCGTCTGCCATCTCCTTCCCATCATCCTTTTTCCTCCCATCCTTCTTCTTCACTCTCCTTTCCTCCACAAGTGTTAGAAAAAAAACAAAAAAAAACAAAAAAAATGAGAAAACAAATCTGCAGTACCCTACTCTGACCTGAGTCCAGGAGGTGCTGATGATCCCACGCTGGACACCACTTGTGACAGGATGGACGAGTGGTCACGTCAGGTCAGAAGCAGGAACCGAAAAACTGACATCAGTACTGCAGATTCAAAACAAACACGGCGTGTGCCGTTTTATTTAAATACAAAAATAAATAAAAAGGTTTAAACAGAAAACACTCGCTCACAGAGCCAAATAAAAGGTTTAAAAAAAACAAAATCACGAACAGAAAAACAATAAATGATCCCGGTCAGGCTGGGCAGTGGCCATCACTGATCCTGTATTAAATTTGAAGTTTCGTTTCTCTCTCGCTCCTCTTGCTCTCTCCGCTCTCGCTCCTAACACCCACCCTGAGTGCAGAGAGCTGCAGGCTTTCATGCAGGTGACCATCTCCCGATTAGCAACAAATTAACCACTTAATTAATTCGGGAGATGGCCACCTTCTGCACGAGGTATTTAAATTACTGTGGGTGGGAATACCCATCCACGCTACTAAACAAAAACACACATTTGGCTACGCCGTCAATTAAATACATTTCTAAATATATAAAATAACAAAACACCCGGAGCTTTGCCGTCATATAAATATAAATACAATAATAAATCATAAAACAAAACAAATACAAAATAACACAGGGGCAGAGGGGGAGACCCCGTTCTAAAAATAAACATATCAATGTACAGGGCTCCTCGCCCTGTTACAGTGCCACATTATGATACTAAACAGTACCTTACATGTACTGCACATACTTTACAGAAATACATCATTTTTAAATGTACATAAAAAAATGTTACAGTTTACCTGGATGCAAGTAAAACAAATAGCCCACCTGCTACTCTTGTTTTCTGTTGGTATGAGCCAGACTTTCTTTTCTTTGCAAAAAGCAATTAAAGACTTAAAATTCAGAATTGTAAATACTGTAGTGCACAGCTTGCACTGCGAACCACTGGAGTCCAGCAGTATTTCTGAAAGCCTTTTTCCAACCAATCGCTTGCAGTTCGTTTAAACTCTGTAGAGTATGAGTTTATATGCCCTCTTTTAATCATGTTCTTAATGCTACTTGTATCTATTCTCCCTTTTAGATCCGAATGTACGGCATAACTGTATTAGCGAGGGACAACTATCCATTATAACACTAATACCACTAAACCTAACTGCCCCTTCTCCAATACTACCCCAGATCTCAGTGATACTCACACGATAAGCAGGATGGAGCCGGCATTCAGCTTGCTGGTGATCACGGGGCAGACAGTGCTAGAGTCCAACTCAAACAGGTAGAAGCAGTCTGTGGGCTTGGTGCGCTCCTCATCTATCACAGCAAAACCACCCTGAGACACAGAGACGATTAAAAACTACATCTCCCACAATCCTCTGCAAGTAGACAATTGGGTACGGCCAATGCTGTTGTATGCTGTAATGCATCATGGGAGGTGTCCTCTCTTATTTATTTATTTATTTATTTATTTATTTATTTATTTATTTATTTATTTTTATTATTATTATTATTATTATTATTTTTTGTTTAGGACAAAGCCACAGAGACAGACTGTGCTGAAACTACACCTTCCACAATCCTTTTGGAGTTCGGTTATCTGACACACACACACACACAGAGACTCACCCCAATAGTGTTTCTGTTGCAGGATATCATCACCATTGACTTCCTGGTCTCGTTGTTGCAGTGGTTGTCATATTTGGAACCGTTTTTATAAACCAGAATCACCCAGTCACCTGTGTTAGAGATCATATATAAGAAATCAACTAGGGGTGTGCTGATGCTGCTGCTCAGAACTGCCTTCAAGAAGTATTAATCAGCAGGTATTAAATATATCCATTCATTACTGTGTTGATTTCAAAATACAGTCTAACTTCACTACAACGAACCCTTCTTACAACGAACCCCCTTTTTTAACGATCCAAGCAGCAAGAACAGTTTTTTTCAATGGAAATTAGTCCTGTGATTAGAATGATCACTTTTACAAAATCTACCCAGATAAAATGATCTCGGTAGTAACTGACACTGAACTTTCTCCAGTGTGAATGTGTTATTCTCTCAGTGAAAACAAAGACCTTGGTAGGCTAATTCAAAGATTAGGCTGATTCATAGATGACCTATTGTAGTGCAAATCATGTGTGACGTATGTAACCATTGCATCTTCACACAAGCTGCAACCATGGCAACAGGCGTGAGGAGGTAACAAGATTGAAACAGCGTGCATTGAGAAAAGCACGAAAAATATGAAGCAATCTACGCTGGATATGTTTTTCAAGAGAAAGGGCACATAATTACTGTATTCAGCGTGTAAGTGTACTTTTTATTTTTTTCATTTCTTTACTTTTTATTTTTTTCATTTCTGTACTGTTTTATAAATCCAACTGCCTTATATCCTGACAGAGTGGTTGAATGTGTTAATTACCTAGATGTTAGATTCATTAAAAAGGGACAGAAATAAGACTCCCATTGCAGAGCAGTTTGATTGATTCCTGGTTTTACTGGGCGTTTAATAAAACACACCTGAGTTTGTTATATATACACAGTGGCTAATCAACTCTGTATTACAACCTGGAATGGGGAAAACTGCTATGCAATAGGAGTCTTATTCCCATGCCTGTTTTACTGAATCGACAGCCCACTCACTTCCCCCAAAGATCTGGGTCTCTGTGTATCGTCCAATGATGGTTTTGATGCCGGACTTGTTGATTTGCACCAGCCCTGCGTTGCTGGTATTGGCCACGTTCCCACACACTGAGAAATAATACTTGAAGCTGTCGTCATCCTGAGTGTCAGCGGAGAAACTGAGAGGAAGAGAGGGGAGAGAGAATTAGTCAGAATTCAGAGCATTTTATATACACTGGAAGTGGGAGAGACAGAGAGAATTAGTCAGTATAAGATTTATCTACAGCAGAGTTGGGGTCAATTCCTATTTTTCAGTTCCTTTTTAAATTAAATTCCAAGTCCAATTCCCATTTCTTGATATTTTAGAGACATAATAATTGTTGTGATTGTTCAACTGCTTTCATCTGAAGCCAATTTAATTGACTAACAGTGACTTTGAGTTAAGTAATGTGTTGTCACTGTGAGAAGCTCATTTTAACAGAATGCTGCTAATTGCAGTTTTGATCACTGATGTGTCGGAAACTGATTAAAAGGGAATTGGAACTGGAGTTGGAATTGGGAATTGATTTTAAAATGGAATTGGAATTGAAAAACAGGAATTTACCCCACCCCTGATATACGCTAGCATGTGGGAGGGAGGCAGAGAGAGGGAGGGGGAAAAGAAAGGTGAAGTGGGAGAGTGGGAGAGGCAGAGAGGAAACAATGACAGTGAAACGATGGATTTTTACCAGACAACGACTGCAATGGAACTTGACTGGAAGAATAATAGACTATAGCTGTCTACCAAATATAAGGAGGTAACTCAAACTGTTGGTTTCACAGATCAGATTAGTACTTGGACTATGTTAAGTTACAGGGATGTAAAAAAAGACTCCTATTGCATAGCAGTTTCACCCATTCCAGGCTTTACTATGAGCTTGATTAGCCACAGTGTATAGGTAACAGGCTCAGGTGTATCGTATTAAACACACAGTAAAACCAGGAATGGAGTCTAATTTCCATACCGGAGTTAGGAAAGGTAGTCCAAGATCAGGGTTGGGGGCAATTCCTGTTTTTCAATTCCATATCCAATTCCTTTTTTAAAGCAATTCCCAAATTCCCATTCCCTTTTAATTAACTCCAACACATCATTGATAAAAAATGCAATTTGCAGCACTCTGTTAAAATGAGCTTCTCACGGTTCTTAAATTAAAGTCACAGTTAGTCAAATAAATTGGCTTCACATGAAAGCAGTTGAACAATCACAACAATGATTATGTATCTACAATATAAATTCCAGTTCCTTCAAAGGAATAGGTATTGGGAATTCATTTTAAAAAGGAGTTGGAATTGACCCCGACCCTGTCTAAGATTAGTGTTTATCAGGGTCTCTGATTCTAGCTGAAAGCATTCCATCTTTATACAGCAAACAAACATGATCCTCGTATTTCTGCTGTGATATTTCCCGTCGTGGCCAGGGGTGTATTCACCTCAGAGAAGCCAGGGGTTCCAGTTTGCTCAGCAGTTTTCTCTCAGTCTCAGATTCCTTCCCCTGGTCAATGACCAGCTTACAGTTTCCAGTCTGCCCTTGGCATCGCCCCCACTCAGTGACGAATAGGAGGACTAGAGCAGACCAGGTCAA